>NW_024884767.1:4204640-4231794 GCF_019232065.1 Centrocercus urophasianus | reverse complement strand
TATCCCAGTTCTTTTTTTTTTATTTTTTTTTCATGTTTTTGTTTTATTCCCACCTATCTTTTCCCCCCCCCCCCCCCCTTTTTTTTTATTTATATTACTGTTGTCCAAAGTAGGGATCTATTTTTGTGTGCTTATGTAATTGATTCCATATTTTGAATTATTTGCCCTAACATGTAGTAGCAAGTTTGTCTGAGAAGAACAAAAAAGACACATTTCAAAATGCTTTTGCACAGAATCAAAAAGAAAGAAATTTCGAGAATTTCCTGAAGTATTTACCTCACTTTACATTGTTGGAAAATTAAGGCTATCTCTCTCGTTTTAGTGCTGGCAGATTTAATAAAAGCAACGTGCTACAGCTGTAGTCACATCAGACTGGAGATGTATGTCCTGTCATCACCTCTGATTCTGTCTTTCCAGACTGGTGGCAGGGACATGTTCAATAAAGTAATTATGGACATGATGAGATCCCCAAAAAGTTTGCAGAAGTAAGCTTTTCATCCCATATAGACTGCTCTTGTGCCATCCACATCCTTATCTCTAAGAAAAAATCCATGTACATTTCTGAGCTTCTTCAAATTTTTCTAATCTTTATATTAAAAAATCATAAAATCATAGAATAAGCAAGGTAGGAAAAGACCACAAAGATCATCCAGTCCAACACCAACACCTTCCCACCATGCCTACTAACCATGTCCCTCAGTGCCACATCTACACAGTTCTTCAGCAACTCCAGGGAGGGTGATTCCATCACCTCCCTGGGCAGTTTGTTTCAATAGCTCACACTCTTTCAGAGAATAAATTCTTCCTTATATCCAACCTGAACCTTTCCTGATACAACTTGAGCCCATTGCCTCTTATTCTGTCACTTCAAGACATACATTTGCTGACATGAAATTTCTGCAAATCCAGTCTGGTTAAACACAGCAAATACCAATTTCCTCATGTTGTTTCTGTGTGCTTTTGAAATGGAAGTGTAGGGACCCACTTTATGAAAGTAACATAATAAATTTGAGACACAGTGTGAAGAGGGAATAACTGGTAAATGAAAACACACTGCAGCAATTCTTTTCCCTCCAAGATGCTACTTTCATGCTTTGCTGAGTGAAAATACCAGCTTTTCATTAATATAAATACATCCTCTAAAACTAGCAAATTTTACATATAACACAGGAATAAATGTTTGGATTTTTGATGCAAATGACTGGTAGCTAAATACTGTATTTCCCTGCTTGCTCCAAGGTACCTAATTTTCTTGGAGACAACATTCCTGTAAAGTGCTTACAGTTTTCCTTCGAAGCAGGAGGATTAATACATTCCCTGCGAGAGTTACATTGAATCAAATCTTCTTTGTGACATAGCGTGATAAACTACACCCAAAGATTGTTTTTATTTGATCAATCGATGACTTTGACGGAAGTTGGCTGAGATAAAGATGGAAAATGAAAGAAAAACATGACGTTGTTATAAGTAACAATTCACTTAAACCTTTTATTTAGGCTTCTTTAATGTGGATTCCTCAGGTCTATGTGGCATGTTCCTGGTAATGTGGATGGGGGTTTTTACTCTTTTTTCTTCTCCTGTTTACCACACACATTGCCCAGAGTGGTGTAGCCCTGAGTTATCCAGGGAACACTTGAACTGCTCCACTTAAATCATGTATTTGTAGTATTTAAATATAAGTTTGCGATACTTAAAACCAGTTTGAATTCACTGGGCTGAGCATGATGTGACAGTGATTTAAGTACTTATTCCAAGGGTGCTTTCTGATCCCTGTCCAGCATCAGGATCTCTATTTTAAGAACAGGAAAAGAGGAAATGTTTTTAAAGTGGAAGAGGGTAGGTTAAGACTAGATATTAGGCAGACATTCTTTACTATGAGGGTGCTGAGACTCTGAAACAGGTTGCCCAGGGAGGTTGTTGATGCCCCCTTCCTAGAAGCATTCAAGGCCAGGAGGGGGCTGTGAGCAACCTGGTCTAGAGGGAGGTGTCCCTGCCTATAGCAGGGGGTTTGGAACTAGATGATCTTAAAGGTCCCTTCCAACCCAAACCATTCTGTGATTCTATGATTTAATGATTTATAAGCTAATGATCCTCCACAGGATATCACAAGCCCTCTTGTTATTGTCACAGCACTGTAAGTGCCACATTTTAAGATCTCCATTCTGAGCCTGTTGGTGGAGCAATTGCTTTTGACGATGGTACATGCAAAGTAAATGTGGCTGCTGGTACTGTCTATGTTTTTTGGAGGAAGTAATAGTAAGGTGTGCCTCTGCCCAGAACTGCTGTATTGGCAGATTTTGCCTGCTTTAACAGCGTCCGTCTGTAAGATAGCAGGCAGTTTCTATTTATTTACAATTCAATAAGTCAATCTGGGACTTCCATAAAAACGTTCGTTGCAGGGAGCCAATTACTTCCATGGAAAAATAAATCTCATATACTGAAGACTTCACCAGAGCTGAGAAAAGTTAAGGTACTCACTGATTTCACTACTAATTTCAGTAGTGCTCTGTCAAATACTGATTGCAATTGTCATGCAGTAATTAATTTCACTTTATGTAGTTAGAAACTGTCTCAACAGTCACTTCACGTATAAATGTCCTTGGTAAGTCTATTGCTCTCAAGATGTATTCCTCTGTTTGTCAAAGGAAGATTGTATCATAAGTTCTCTCTTCACTATATGTTTTCTCCTTTTTAGTTTCTCCTCCTCTACATGATTTCTCCTTTCCTAAATAGAACCACCTGTCATTTTTACTATTTTAGCTACCCCATTTCTCTCCTATGTATCTTCACACTTCTCAGTCAGGCTTCTTATTCCCAAGGAATAGAAAAGGACAGGATTAGAGTTTTCTCCTCAGATCTTCCTGGCACAAAACCCATAATTGTTTAAAAATAAAATGACAGGAGCTCTGTCATTTTCTAAATAAGAGGCACAAACCAATTGCTAAAGTGCCTAAATCACACTCCATTATGACAGAAGTTTTCAGAATGTTTTACATTTTCAAGGTTTTCTAGCTTTTCCACTCCTTTGAATTATAGATGTATATTAGGGGAAGGTCCCTAACTTCCGTGCAAAAACATATACAGTGCACAGGTTTAAAAAGAAGTGCGATAGCCACTCAGACAAACACAGCACATAAGTATGGTCCTCATAAGATAAGTCCTCATCTTCAGTCTGTGCAAAGTTGACACTGAAAATCAGTCCTGGTGCCTGCAAAAATAAGCCTAAATTTCCCCGTCAGCAACAGTCGCTTCCTATGTTATGTGTGATGTTTCTGGATTGGCATTGCTATGCCTCATGCAGGTATGTGCTTTGTAAGCAAAACTGCCCATGCCAGCTGTTAGATTTGCAAAGTACCCTCTGGGGTCTCTCTGAATGTATCAAGTCATCTGAATATAAATATAGCTTCTGATATGTCAATCAGCAATTTAGTGAGTATTCAGATGTCATTTAGTAAAATTTGAGTTTTATTTGCCTTATTACCTCCACTTTTTTATTTATTTTATTTTCATTGCATAGTATTAATAAATGCTTGTTTCCATCTTCTCCCTTTGTATGCTTTTATTTCCACAAGAAGAAAGCAATGTAATACCATGAAATGGAAACAGCACCCGCAGGATATGAAAATCTTAGCAAATCATACTCGTAATCCCCTACTGATTTTCCCTCCAATAAAATGAGATTAATAGCACAATGGGCAATAATGCAATACAGTGGAGTTCTTACAGTTTAAATAGGACTATTACATTGTAATAATATCTAGCAATGCTCTATCTGACCTGCATGGCACCTATATAATATGATACAATATTACAGAGCAGTACCTAAAGAATACAAGCTAAATAGAAGTCAGTTTCTTTTTTTTTATTATTTTAGCTTTGTTTTCACGTTTGACAAAATTAGCTAGTCCTGCAACTACTGATCAGAAAAAGAAAATCCTAATTATCAAATAATTAAAATTCCTTTACATTTAAGTATACTATGATGGAGGGGCACTAGCTGAAACAATTTTCTGTGGTAGTATCACCACCTTATTATTTCCAGAGGCAATTATTTCTAAAGTCAACCATCATAGCTTGTATGACTGAGGTTAAGGCAATGTTTCACTGCAAACAGGAGATATCCTTTGCAGTAAAGAAGCAGAGTTCATTATGAGATGTTTCTCCTCATTATAAAAACTTATATGGACTCAGGTGCAGAGCAGCAGCACCAGAGTGAAGCCAAACACAACCTGTATAGATCTGTCACTAAGAAACAAAACTCACAAGCTACTGGTTTATGACACTGGCGGAAGAGATCCCTGGTGCCTAGTTCACAGCAGTGTGAACAATGCTTTATCAACGAGGCACAAAAAAAGACTGAAAAATTTAACTCTCAAAACCTAAGTACAAGCAGATATTACCATTCCCACCTTTTTCCTTTTTCTTTCTTTTTCATGGTTTTTTTTTTTTTTTTATTATGTAGGCCTGCTTATCAAAATTATATTTAATTTTAAATATATATTTAAATTTAATTAAATTTAAGGTTCCATGCAGACCTTTCACAGTGCCAGTATTTTTACAGTACAATGACAGTCATGGTATGGTCATGACTGGAACACACTCTTCACTATCTGTTTGCATGAATATTTATGAGTTAAAGTTAAAGGAGTTGTATGCTTATGCTCATGATACATGAGGCAAATACTGGTTAACAATGGCCAAAACTAAGGCATAAAAGATCAGCTTGCTATCAACAATAGCAACAATAACAACATTGTAAGGAAAACAACACCGAAATGATTTCACTGGACCCTTTTTTAAAGTACAATTTTTAAATGATTTCAGTTTTTATTACTCACATTTCCTGATCAGGTAGAAACACTGCTGTCAGCACAGCAGTCCACATGCTATGGGATTCAAATAAGTAGATCTGATGGTAAAAATTTGACCTGGGATTGTATTTGCTGATGTGCTTAATATGTCTGTTGTGTGCTCAGCAACTGCTCAGTCTGAAGAAATACTAAATATGCTGCTAGAGTTTATTCTGTTAAATGTTATCATGAGTTCTTGCTAAAAAAGTAAATATTGAAATACACAATAAGGTAAAGGTCTCTTCAGTGTTTTTAAATTACAAGAACAGAGCATCCTGTCAAAAGTTAATCGTTAGGCATTTTCATTGTGCCTACTGTGCAGGTGCTTGGCATTTGCTTAATTTCAAAGCATGAAAACAGACTGTGAAATAATAATGCAATACTATAAAGCTTTTCACTGTAATAAGTCGGCTTGTGACAAGAACATCAGCATTTTAAAAAGGTCTGATACATCACATTCTGCTTTGAAAAAGAAAAGAGGGATTCTCTGTAACTCCTGCATTCAGCTTGGTCATTACTCTTGTAAGCAGGATGTGCAAATTAAGCGCTTTTAGACATAATTATATAGCAAACCTACCTTGGAGAGAGGAGGTGGAAATATTCCAACGACAGTCTCTAAATTGTTCATATTCAAAACACTACCTTGTTAATGCTGCTCCAAGAGAACAAAACAGCACAGTGAATATAAAACACATCTGTATACAAAGGGTACAATTCAAACCTCTTATTCTGGATGTGATCATATGAGTTTAACTCGTCATGATAGAGAATTTGTCCAGATCTTCAGTGCAAAGAATGGTGATACAAGTGAACCTTATGAGCAGAATAAAAGGGGGTAAGAATCACAGTCAGCTGCAATAAACCACAGCTACTTTCTCTGGATAGCTGTTAATATATGTAGCCCATATCTTTATGTATATACTACAGCAACTGGGACAGCAACAGAACAACCAGAATATGACTCTCTGCCACCAGGGATACTGTTCTCTGAGGACAGGCAACAAAAGATTAAGGCAAAAAATTCATATATTCACGTTCGGATTAATATATCTTTTATTTCACTCCCACAGAGGAATAGAAGGGGGAAGTTGATGGTGCTGTCACCAGCTTGGCCCCACCATGCCCACTCACCTCTTTTAGTATCCAAAGATGAAAGACACCTTCCTCATTGGTTTCAAAGGTTATCTGCAGTGCACCTGTGTTATTTAGATCACACTGCTGCTACTTGCATAACAAACACCCTTATTTCTGATAATGTAGAACAGTGCTTCTGTTTAGAAATCAGAGTAAATGCTATCTGTTTTTGCAGAAGTGCATGTACCCCACTCTTCTTTTGTCACCTGCAAAGTGGAATTAAGGACACAAAATGAAGAAGAGGTGAAATTAAAAAAAGGAAAATAATATGGCTGAACTAGTATTTTATCTGACCCTGTCCAGCAGTAAGCCCAAAAAGAAGAGCAATGGTACAGAGGCAGCAGTTCTTAGCACAGAGATTGCTTATTTGACGGGAGGGAGATAATGAAAGGATCCAGACTGAGTAAAATAAGAAGGCCATCAGCCAAGTGCTCTTGCTCTGTATCTACAGCATCTCTACCTTGAGATGCATTTTGGTAGGCAAGATCTGTTATCACAGAAGATCTTGTGTGACCATGATGAGCAGAACAAGGAACAAACAATTGCAAACTTGCTTCGGCTTTATGGTAGGAGATCTTCCCAAAGGATCTAGCTTCATGGAGACCATGAGTGCCAGATCTCTCCTCCTGGGCTGAAGCTCGTCTGTTGAACATTTATACGCAAAAATGAAACACATAATTAAAGTAGCTCTACAAGCAATGTTGGAGGTTGGTTCTGCCCATGAATAGGTTCTGAAATGACCTTAAAACTTAATTTTGCTGACTGAGGGATAACTGGGATAAAATTGGTCAAACCTGATGAGGGAGACATCAGAGGTATGTACTTAACTTTCTGGTCTTATGGCATCTGTATTTGAAATCCCTCAGCTCTCAGAATATGCCAACTGTCAGACCCTACTGACAGTGACCTTAATCACCAGATTCTCTGTATTGTCTACTTCACTCTCTGGTATTTTTAATGTATTTTGCTTCCATTTTCAATGCATCCACAAAGCTGTCGATTTGATGAAATGCTTCCCTCTCCGTCCTCTCCTTTTCCACATGTACCTATATTTCTGATGATATCTGAATAAATAAAAAAAAGAAACCAGAGCATCCTAATTTAAAAGTGGGAATATACATTATTGCCAGCCCACTTCAGAACTTTTGAAGTGGCTAAAAATGTTGGTCTGTTTATGGGCAATTCTGCAGTGGGATCTTATGGACAGCAAACCCAACCCCTCATACCTCCGAGGAGCCACTGGCAACCTCTGCTGAAACCTTATTTTAGGATTTGTTAGATTTTGTTTATTTGTTAGATTCTTTTAATTCTCTTTTCACTGTATTTGCCCTTGATTTTTTTAAAAAACATTTTGTGCCATCATCCTTCAAATCTTTAACATGCTGTCCAAATTACTCCCTCCGTATATAGAGGGAGCTGATTTATAGATTAACTATGGCAGATCAGATGAATAATAGATGAATTCTAGCAGACTGACATCTTTTCTTTGTCAGAACCTTCCTGAAAAGATCTTCAGCCTTATCCTCAGTCTGCAGGAAAGCTAAACATCTCTAAAAGGCAGAAGGACAACCAATGTGGCAAAATCCATATGGTTGAATGAATCTTTTTTCCCTTTTGAGTCTGAGCACAGTGAGTGTCTTCTGTTGTGTTTTTTTTTTTGTTTGTTTGTTTGGTTGGTTGGTTGGGTTTGTTTCTTTTCTTTCCTGTTCTTTTCATCTGGAAGGAGAAAACTACTGGTTGTCATCCCCTTCCGAGGGCATTATCCAAACCTGCAGGTGTCAGTTTGCTCTCCGTTCCTGCCAGCATCCCTGCTGATCCCCCTTTCCAGCCCTCTATCAAACCACACTACAATGAGAAGAGTCCCTGCAGTCTACAAGAAACTGTATTTATCACTTGCTGCCCAGGAAATCAGCTCAGCTGCTCTATGCCTTCTAAAATCACCCCTCTTTTCAATGTTGGCATCCCAGATCTCAGTCCTACGTCTTTTACCTCATGTATTCTTCCACTCTTTGGAGATCTCCACATGAAAACAACCAAGCAGAACAAAAATCACTAATTTTTAAAAAATTTATCACCTCCTGCATCTTATCCTGTGTCCTGGAATAGACTTTGGGAGGTGTAGCTGGTGTTACAATCACTGCAATATTTCTAAAGATAGATTAGAATTTCTTGTGGAGACTATAAGCTGAGAATGGAACAAACAATGGAGAACCAAAGATTGTCTTCCCAAGTAGTTACACTGAATAATTCAGGGTTGAATCCTGAAGGTGCTGACACTGGTTTTTAAAGTATGCATGGCTGTTTGGGATTTTGTCCAAAAAGAGACAGGCCATTGAAAGACAGTTATTTCTAAAGCTAACATTCAAGCATCATCTGTCCTTTAAAGAGTTGAAGAAGGAATGAAGCTCTTTTTCACTGAAGAGAAACTTCCCAGATCACTGGCAAACATTAAGGCAGGTTTTCTTCTCAGATTTAATGATCTCTTTTTAAAATCTGCAAGAAAATGTATAAAAATATTTTCAAGACAATATCCTCGGGCACACCCATGAAAGCACCTTTTAGTTACTTAATATCTACATGTTAAAAAGCTGGACATTGAATTGCCAGAATGAACTCTAAGGCAAAATACATTCAGTAAATAATTTGTTTATTTGCATGCTTGTTTGCGTGTTAGCTTGTTGTACTGTGATAGAAAAAAAAATGGAGAAGGATGTATTGTATTTTGCTGTATAACATCATTATACTAAGTGGAGTCAGTGCTATTGACATTTTTCAGTTTGTTGAAGAAGAAGCCGTATGAACTGATAAATAAACAAAATAATGCAGTGGCAAAAATTGTTAATGATGTCATGTTATATTGTGGAATAATACAAAGATATAAATATTTACACAATTTTTTAATGTAATGAACTGCAAATTCAAGAAGTTAAAACATTTGGGGAAAAAAAACAACCTTTTACAATTCATAAAATATAGTAAATCATGTCATAAACATATAAGACGATGTATTTTTTGCCTTAGAAATCGTATATCCTTAGTGTGCTCTAAATGGATAAATACAATACTTACAATTGTAAATGCAGTATTTGGAGTTTGTTATCCTTTGAGTATATTCCTATTACTGCAGTGAGTAGAAAACTGAGCACTCAAGAAGGAAGAACAGTCTTAAGTCCTTTGGCCCTATTCTTGGTTTACGGTTTTGGTGAACTGTGTGCTGTGTACCAATTACTGAACTCCACAGGCTTGTATCTCACCTGAGCCCCGTCCTTTCCCAAAAGCTCGTTTTGCTGCATCATTCTGTGCCAAGTATCAAACCTTACACAGTGATTAAAAAAAAGTCATTGCACACTACTGAGAAGTCCTCTCATTACCAATGTGAACAAAATAGACTGTGGCAAAATCAGAAAATGATTAATGTAATCCTAAACTAAAATAATTATAGCACTTAACTTTGATGCAGCTTCTCATTACTCCAAAGTAACGAGTGAGGGCCTGTAAACTCATCCTTCCAATGGCCCTTGAGGGAATGCCTGCTGCTATTTAGGTGAGAAAGCCATCAAAGTGACAATAGAGCTGTGGAAAAATGAGCGATATGGTTACAGAAATCTTCCTCTGGGCTTATAGGATGTATCATCTTCTCTCTATAATTCCCAAAGGGATAGAGAGCATCAGACAACCTGTGATGACCACTGTACTCAACTCAACCCTCCTCTTTTTCCGGGAAAATGGGTTCAGGAGGGCGACTGACTCAACTTGCATGATGCAAATATGAGGACAGTGAGTTTGGTGATGAGGACTGTGGTGAAACATAGTTCTACCTATCACAGTCTCTGGGGAAAGAGATTGCTGGATTACAATGTGCAGGCCAAGATTTTTCAATCAAACTACTGCCAGGAATGAAAAATGGCATTTTCTGAGTTGAAATTCTTCTGTTGCATTGGATCAGACACACCAGGGCAGATCTCTGTTTCAGCAAAAAGCTGACTTGATTGGAGATTTTAAATGCTCTTTGAAAATTACACTTGAAAGATTCCAGAACTTTCCCACATCTCATCTCCTAAGCCAGAGCAACGAGATAAAAGCCCAAACCCAAACAGAGTAGGTGAACTGAAAATATACCTGGAAGCTTTTTAGAATTTAAAATGTTATTTTCTGCAGTAGAAAACATGATTGTTCCACAAGTGTAAAAACCCAGAACAGAACCCAGGGCTATTAGCCTTTTGCTCCTGTAGCATCACAACAGTGCATATTTGAAGCTTTTTTAACCTTTTTTTGTAATGTGCTCCACTTAGCTCCTGGGAATAATCTAAGTGTTTGACATTTATAGGAACAGAAATTGCACTGCTCTGATACACCCTGCAGTTCTGGTTACGTCTACAACTAATTCACTATGTAAAAATGATTCCTACAGTTATAGTTATTTCACCATAGCTATTTTTGTATACTTGATAATCTGTCAGAACTTTTGCTCTAAATAATCATTATTTGTTTGCAGCAAATAACTTCAAAAGTCCACGTGAACGATGATGCTGTGCCTGTGGCCCCCCTTTGTTTAAAGGATTCCTGAGGCAGCACCTTTGTTTCCTTCTGCTGTGCTAAGAAGGACATTATCAGAAGAATTCATCCTCTGTGAGGATGGCAGAGCACTGGAACTAACTAACCAGAGAGGCTGTGAATTTTCCTTCCCTGGATATATTCAAAAACTTCCTGGACACTTTTCCTGTGCAACCTCCTTTAGGGAGCCTGCTTGTGCAGAGGGTTGGACTAGGTGAACTCCAGAGGTCCCCTCCAGCCTGTAAGATTCTGTAATTCCTTCAGACAGGACAGCCGGGTGTCCAGCCCTGGAGCCCTTCCTTACTGTGTAATCCCATGCTGCCTCAAGAAATTTCATCATGACAGCAGCTACAGGTCAAGAGCAGTGAGCTGTTAACAAGCTGCTGCCTCCAGACATGGAGGAATGATTTAGCACAGGATAAGATGCAACATCTGTGACCACCTGCTAATAATATATTTCCAAATAGAGAGATCATTTACACAGGTTCTTTGATAAGTTTTCCACTTCTAGTGTAATAATACATCCTCTTTTACAACTACTACCTCTGGAATCCCTTTAATGTGCTAAAGATTGCTTTGTGTCTATTACAGTTGTAAACATTTAATGGCTGGTGATTAAATATACAGTGATATTACTAAATCCTGCAAGGTTTAATTAAATATATGTGGCATGAGATGTAAATTCAAAATTAGCTTTAATTATTGTACATAAATTGTATTTTTTATCTAATCACAAGAGGCATTTTTTATTTTGTTCTATTAATTTCTGTTTTTTTTTTCCTATTTCCCATCCAAAACACCACACACCAATTTAAGGGAAAAAGGTACAACAAAAAAATTGGCAAACAGGTCAAGTAATAAAACATGCTCCTGGAGATCTCCCAGCCAAGAACCCTAAAAATATTCCATTAATAGCATTTAAGAAATCTCAGAAAAAAATATTTGAAGAAATAGCATTACTCCAAATGAGAGAAATAACAACTAAATTATCCAAGGCATTTTTGCTTCCTTCTCCATTCCTTCCGGTTTCAGCTTGCACCAGATTCTTAGGACTAGCTGATACCAGCAGAGAAAACACATCCTTTATTCAGCATCCTCTCATTACAGATTACTGCATGGTAGAAAAATACATCAGCTTCCCAGCAACTGCGTTGCACTGCTGGTTACCCAGAGTCAATGTAATGTGTAATTCAGTAATGATCCTTTGTTAAAATCCAGGCAGTTTGTTTGTAGAGGTGGTACTGACAGGCTGAATCCACAGATAGTTTAGCATTCCTGTTGTTGCTTATGAAATGGAACAGCCTGATGGATACATGCTTTGATTACTCACACCATTTATTATGACTTTTACAGCAACTCTTACCATGCATCACACTTCTCTTTTGTTCTCTCTCAGTTTGTCCATGCCTGTGCTTGCACTAGGTTTATCTTTGGACTTCCCAGGGGCCAGCTTGTGACAAGCCTTTGGATCAGAACTATGAGTAACAAGCGGGCTCTGGGTACAATTGCTTTATCCCCCATGGGCTCATTTCAACAGATGAGTCAAAGCCAAGGGCTGAGCTAAGAACAAGAATTATCTCCACCATTTAAATATACAAACTAGCTTTGACAGTGAAGGAGTTATGCCACAGAATTAAAATACTAAAGAAGAATGTTCATTTCTTACAGACTCCCACTGGCATTTCTCTGTCCTTTTGCTTGAAAAGACAGCCTTGCATGTAGGTCTTAATAAAGAATAACAGAAACATCTAGAGTTCGTTCCTATTATGTGCTTAAGGACTGCGCTTACAGAGCCACAAGATAAAGCTGACAAGCACTGCTGATATTGGCTTGTTACAATGATGATGATTACAGATTAATACACTGCAGAAAAATACTGGATAGGCCTAAAATCAATATGACTAAATAAAGCTTTTAAAAGCTGTAGTTCATATTTTAGTTCACTCTTTTCTGTTCTTCCCAGCTACAGTTTTCAAAGTTTATTTGTCACTTTTCCCTATTTTTCTGCTACACACAATGTTTTTGAGCTATGGCAACCAATGTTTTTGGGCTTTCTTTTGCTTTAATTTGCATAAACACAGCCATCATATGAATATTCAGTGAGTGGGTTTGCATTAAATAAGTGCCCTTAATCAGCTTTTCAGTTCAGTTCAGTCAGCTGTTTCATCCAGAAATTCTGAGGGCCCCGCATAGCAACCCAGTAAAGACTGTAATTCTTTGATGTATTTAATGAAGGAAAACTATCACTGATTACACAGATTCTGGAGAATGCTCAAACCTTGCTGGTTTGCTCATGGACGGGCTGTGTGCTATTTTTTTACGTAGTAGAAAAAAAGGTCGTTGCTGTTTTTAACCCATGATGGCGAGGTGGGCACATGCCTCTGCAGTTTGTATAAACATTAGCTTTTAATGACTAATAATGCTTGAGGGCTGTTTTGAAGACCAGGCTCTGAGCACAGTGTGCACTGCAGTGTGATTGGCTCTTCGGTGTTGTCACCAGCAGATAACCCTATAACATGGAAGATGCTACAGAAGCTGAACTCAACGCGCTGTGTTTGTTTTTGGAAAATGTCAGCTATCTTCTTGTCACAAACTGCACAGATTCCCTGCTCCTCCACCCTGGCTATTATTGCTCCACACTTTCCATGAAAAAAAAATTACCAGCTTGGCCATGACCAGTGCCTTAAGGTTCTCTGTCTGTAAACTTGTATCAACATGAACATCATGTAAAATAGGAGCCAAGGAGCTGACACACATTTCATGCTGGAGACCTCTCCACACACCACAATTAAACAGAATGCTGATCTGGACAGGGGATGGTTACACGCAGGTCTGTACTGCTGGCCTGCTTCTTCCTATTCTTTAGGAATATAATTTCAGAAGGAGGAAGGAAACCTCTTCATAAATGAAGGAAAGGTGAAAAGGAAAAAGTTAAGGAATCACCACTTGGGAAACACCCGGGTTCCCAAGAGGAACAGAGGTTTATAAGCTGGCTCACAAGGAGGCTCAGGAGAGACACCGAGATGTCGGGTGCAGTGGCAGGCACAGGATGACAGTGCCCTCCTGCAGGAGCCGTGCCTGATGTACCTTGCCTTTTGAGCACCACAGCTTGTGTATTTCCACAGTGCAGTGACACCGAGCAGCATTTGTAAACTGTAATATGGTGTAGTTATTTCTGGGGAAGGGCTGTGTATATTGTGTTACTCTCAAGCACATAAATATCTCCTTCACTGTGGCATGACTCCTTCATTCCAGACACAGCCTTGTCTGTGATACAATTAATATTATTGTTATTCACTATTAGCTCTCTTTTTAACTCAGTCCAAAGTTGCAAAGACCAAACTTCTTCACAATAAAAAAATAAGAGAAAAAAATATATAAAATGCTAAATCAGGTTCAGGACTAGCTACACAAGTCCTTATTAATAATATTATCCTAGGCAATCACCAGAAGTTATATTGATATTTCACAATAAAATATTTTAAAATCAGAATGACGCAGTGTATCAGCATTGCTACTTCCTTGATGAGAAATCTTTTTTTTTTTTTTTTAAATTCAGTGTGTTATATTTAAGCCTTTTCAATTTATTTTCAGCAATAAATCACACTTGCATAGGAGCTTTCCATTTGCAGACTATTAATAATGTCATTCTTATTCAAGGTTCAAGCAGGGTCAGATGAAACTAACTCCAACAGAGATATTTGAATTATGGATCAATAGGTGCAAAAGGCTTTTAAGTTCTGTGTGACTTTCACCAGTGTCTGTTGTTCACAGCTAGCAGGCAACTGCCACTGAAATCCACCACAATCATCAAATGCAAACCCAATAGAAACAGCGTCCCTGTGAGCACACATAAATGGTAATCAATTGTTTCAGGTATCTGATGGACTCCCCATTCTGTCAAGGCAAGTTGAAATAAAATTTGTGTTCTCAGAAAATACAAAGTGATCACATATTTACCAGTGGCTGGGACCTCAACCGCTGAAGAAGAAGAAAAAAGTGCCTGGGTCAGCTGTCTTCAAAGACAGAAGGCAGAGATGGAGCCCAAGGAGAAGAGTCCAAGAGAAGAGTCGAGAGAAGAGTCTTACACTCACTCAGAATGGTCTCACTAGCAGTAATAAATATTCAGTAGATGAACAATGGTCAACTGGTGAACACAACTGTGTACCAAAACAAATAGAGTGGGAAAGGCACTCACAGGAATCTCTCCTCTGTATTTCCCACAGAAAATAAAATATGCAACACCTTACTTGGAATATGCATATCTTCATATCAGAACTGCTGATGAAATAGGTCGCTTTTCTTCAAAATTCTGATGTCTCAGAAGGGACTGTGCTTCATCTCCTCCAATAACTTTATCTGTCTTAGGAATTTCTGAGGAAAATTTGATGACTAAATAACCTCCATGTCTTGCATCTGTCTAATGTAAACTCCACTCATCAGATTTCCTATCCCAAGTTCAGTTTAAGACTCAGTTGAGATATTTCCAAGAATAAATGCTCTAACTATTGAAATTAATGATTCATTTTTTCTTTTTTTCATTCAGTCCCCCTCAATGACAGATAGGGACACAAAACTCTCAAAATTCCCATCTATTGAATTACACATCAGCCTTTCTTTCAGAGGAGGTGAACATCTTGCTTTCCTAAGAAAAGAAAGCCGAAAAATATATATATTTTTTTTTTTTCAGAGAAGAATCATATTCCCAGGTTGGACACAGAGCCAGCTGCAACACTGTTAGTATTCAGCCATTGACAGCTAGATGTGTGTGTGAACGCTGATGCGGTGATTTAGCATAACAGGATGTCATTCAAAAGATACATGAGCACACAGGCAAGCAGGCATATTTAAGAGGCAGAAATGATGTCAGAATATGGAGAAATTGCAAGGAGATTTAATTGGCTTTGTTTACTCCACAGGTAACAGAGTTTACACCACTTCTGGGAGATTTCTTACTGCATTCTGTGGGGTGGGATAGGATGTGGGTGAAATAGGCAGCTGCCTTGAGTCCTCCCATACTCTTATATGCATTTGTTCTTAACATTTGTCATGATGTGATTCAGAATGTGCTAGGATGCCGGGTTTTATTTTATCTTTTTTCTTTTTAATATTTTTAAAGAGAAATTTAAATGCAAACAGAAGGTGACAACATCCTACCACCTTGTAGTGAAGATATGCATGTATGACCTGATTCCGTGGAACGATACTGCTGCTCTCTGGTTCTGTCGATTCTCACCTCTTGTGCACACTAAACCAAGAGAGTAAATTATTTTAAAGAATAAAGAATCAGCCATAGTCTGATCTACAAACTGACTTCTTTGTTCTGACAATTGACTGAATGACACTGAAGTCTCTAGGTGCAGGGAAGAAAATAAAAGGCATTTTTTAGTGAAGCTGATGAGCAATTAGGCAACTGCAAAGCATGAATAGCAAATTGGAAAATGCATGGTAATAATGTTTTTCATTTTCCTCTCCCCCATTTTTTTCCCTCACCAAATACAATAATTGGAGCAGCAAAAGATTTTTACTTTCTCATCTCAGGATTATTGATGATGCTGGCAATTCAATCTCTTTCCAGAAGTGCATAAATGGGGTTGACTCTTCCACCTCTGTTTCATCATTGTTTACGCTAGGAGGGTTGTGCTGGCTTGCTCTTTCCAATTGAGACCACACCGTGTTTAACGTTGGGCACTCATTCACTTTCCAAAGCCAAATGGTAGAAATAAATGCAGAATTCACCATATGAATTCATTCTTTCATCAGTGTAGTATATCTCTAGGAACTACAGATTAATAAAGCCACAAACGCAGACCACAAAAACCTACTGATGCATGATTCAAACTTTTCAGATCTTTCCACCATTCCAGAGATTTCACCTCACTTTTTTGAAAAGATGCTGTTGAAGAGCTCCATAAATGACAGGTTTCCTATTCCTTGTCAAAGATGCGTATCTGTATATTAGTCAGAAGTGGTGTGTCTACTCACTTCTAATCTTCTTTATTTCCTTGAGTAACATTCCCTGTAAAATTCTTTTCACATTTTTCTTTCCCTTCTCTTTGACTTTAATTTCCATTTCCATTAACTGTTTACCCCTAGTCAGTAACTTCCTTTCTCTTCTAACCAAGATCTTGAGAGATTCAGGTTGGACATAAAGAAGTTTTTTACCATAAAGGTAGTGAGGCACTGATTAGAGAGCTGTTGGTACCCCCTTCCTGGAGATATCCAAGGTCATGCTGAGCAGGGCTCTGAGCACCCTGATGCAGCTGTAGGTGTCCCTGTTCACTGCAAGAGAGTTGAACTAGATAGCCCTTAAGAATCTCTTTCAACTCAAAAGATTCTATGATTCTATGATTTAAGCTCATTTGAAATCCTCTCTTGGAATCATCTTTAGTTACTGATGAAACAATAGAAGATCTCTGTGCCCAGATATGTCACATCAGGAAAACTAGATTTCATGTAATGTAGACATAGATCAAGTATGAGAAAAAAGCTTGAACTAGGAAAAATGCAGAGATACAAGTAAGAATCTTAATCTTGTCAAAATAATTGAAGGGTCAATAGAGAAGACTGAGAGATGGTCACTTCAAAATTATATGAACTATTCCTTATCTATTTTAAAGAATAACATGATACTGTAAGATCCATAAGACTCATTCATATAAAATAATTTTTTTAAAGTGTTATTGTGAGTAGAAAACACTGAGTTTAGAGACCAAAAATAAAAAAGTTTACTTTCAGAAAAAGGTAAAGATTAAAAAATGTAGAGGACAGTGGGATTGTGTGGGGTGAGTAGTAATGTCCTTTGGAATGTTTATGACATTTTCTTGAATGACACAAAAATAAATTTTCAGAGCAAAATTACTGCAGCAGGGATAAGAGAGAACTTGCTTTAGTGAAAGATATTTCTATTAAAACTGGTACAAAATAGAGGGCAAATAGGATACCATACATTTATTTTTATGACCTAATAGGATTTTGAAATTAAGCACAGCAGGTAGAAAGATTGTGTGCAATTTCAGAAGAAAAACCAACACATTGCGTGTCTGTACATGAAAGCAAGCTCACTTTTCAAAACATTCTGCTGTCCCCAGGAAATGGTGATGGACATGCAGTCATTTTCACAGGAAAGCCATACAATAAGGGCTTTTGGACCCAGGCCTGGAATCAAAATCCAGACTAGAAATACAAAAGATTGAAGAACTTACTTTCATAAATTGACTCTGAATTCCAGCATCTTGATATGCTACTGCACCAGGAGGTCTGCTAAGAGGTTCTTTGAAAAGTGTGTGGTTTAGGAGGAATTTTTTGTGATCACTGAACCTGCAGGTGGCCTTTTGAATGGGCACACAATCTAACATGACTATAAAAACGTCTCCCTCAAGCAGTATAAAAGACAAAGGGCCACAAGTAAAACTGTTCAGAAGCAACCAAAAAATAAAAGAAAAAGGAAAGAAAGAAAAAGGAGAGAAAAATAGATTACCTTCTGGTTCAAGTACTGAAACACTGTTCTGTTACAGGGAAGTAGAAATTATGTGCTGTGAGAAAAGTCCTGTGAGGTCTGAAAAGTAGCTGGGTTAGAGCTCAAGTCGTCTGTGCAAGATGAAATTTTACATAGGAACTGAAAAATGAAAGCAGTTACCAGAGTCTGTGCATACAAGGTGTCAAGGCTGGCAGTGCTAGTAACCTGATATATGTTCTATGCCACGTCCTTAGTGAATGAAATAGTATGATATTCAGAATCAGGGACAAAAATGAAAGAATTTCAGTATTGGTCCCTTTTTTCCCTTTGAATAGCAGGTAGTTTACATCTCCAGGTTACTGGGCATGAATGACTGAGCAAGGGAAGATCTGGATAACCAGTGAAAAGTTTCTAAGGATTTTAATCTTCCCTTTCAATAAGCAAAATTCAGGAAAAAAAAGACTTTTGCTTTTTCTTTTGCTCATTCTCAAGCCACAAAAGAATGTTTTTCTCCTCTATTTTTTGATGGAATTAATAATGACCTAAGACTCAGCAAGAGGCTGCAGCCTGAATCTATTAATTGCCAACTTGATTTTTGGAGACACGAAAAATCTCCTGGAGACAGGAGTGTTTGTGCCCACTCATCCTTTGTCTGTGAGAACTTTTGTGTGAGTTCAAGGTCAAGCACAACAATAGAATTGAACATGGGCTCAGTGCCACTGGGATGAAAGATTCAGGTGTCATTTTTCCTCCTGTCTTTCAGGCTTCCCATTTATTTATTAATTATTTATTCAAATTTATTTGATTATTACAAATTACCTGATGGAAGGCAGTGGGTGCAACAGCCAAATTCCATCTGAGAACCATGAGATTTCCATACATGTGAACACTGTGTTCTGTGCACACTACTTAATTGTTACTATTACTATTGCAATTACTTTCCTGATTGAGAAACGCAATGATTTCATAGAACACGTAGAAAAAACTTTCCTTTTTCTGAGATGAGTTAATAGTTCCCATCCAAGACGTCGTACAACAGATTTGCCAACACAGCTAATAAGCTTGAGAACAATTCACTGGAGAACACTGGGTCTCTGTTTGCATTGGAAATACAAACCATTGCTTCCTCCATACTATACACTGTGCATAGCAAGGTTAGTGTTTTGATGAGCTGGCAGCATATGACAACAAAGCTAATGCATTTGACATCAAAAACTGTACCAAAGTACATTTCAGATAATTTTTCTTTGTTTCTCAAAATCATTTCAACAGCCAAAGCAAGGTGAGAAATGTTTCTGTTATGTAAAGAATGGAATAGAAATAAATGATATATCTGCTTAAAATAATTTTTCAGAAAAAAAAGAGATGTTCCTTGGGAAGTGAGGCATTCAGACGGGTAGAAAATGGCATGCTAGCTATATCATTCTTTGATGTTTTTTGTTTATTTCTTTATTAATTTGTTCCTACAGCCAATTCCTAAAAAGAGTGTACATTCTCAGTCTTGTCAAGGGAGGTGATCTAAGACCAGTCTTACTTCTCTCTTTCTTGACAAAAAAGTTAATGACAAAGAGGAAAGCAAGTCACCAAATCAGTTGTGACTTGGTAGGAGGTGAACCTCACAGCCAGCAAGACCCAGGTCATACATACTCCATGAAGACAGAAGGTGCTGGTGTCTCCCTGCATGTCCTAGCAGATCTCAGAGGACTGCATTTGCTTCCTACATTCAAATGGTGCGTGGATAATGGTGTGGCTAATGCGTCATACCTTGCCAATTTAATCTATATACAATTGTACAGATACAGGTCTTAACAGAACTTATTCATGTCAAGAAATACTTACTTTTAAGAAAAACTTACAAAACAGAAATTGACTGTCTAATATTTATCAGTCATTATCGTTCTGATGGAAGTACAATGGAGGAAAAATAAATATCTTTGACGAGTGCTTGAAAATCTTCTTGCTAGAAACCACAGCACTATTGGATGGCTGAAGATCTCCAGCTCTGGTGTTGTGTAGTCAAACACTTTTCAGCTACAATTATTATAGATCAAGATCAATGGAGATGTCGCTTCAATTACTTAAATGCAATACTAATAAATGCAATTTCCATGACTATAAAATGGGGAAAAAAATAAGAGATGAAGAAAGAAATCAGAGCCCTGTCAAGATTTTCTAAGTCTGTGAGCATGACAGATTTCAACACTGTCTATAGGTGTGTTGGGTGCTTTGCACCCATCAAAAGTTATGCTAAACATAATAACCACGTGTCAGAGTTCAGGAGGTAAAAATAACAGTACTTCAACAGCACTATTAGTTGAGGGAGTGCATTCAATACAGTGTCTAATTTGGGAACTATTTTAACACTGGAAGTTTGCAAAGTGTGTTTGAGCATCACTGGAATTTTATCCTCTGCAGAAAAGACTGAAAAGAAAGAGTGAAGAGTGGAGAAGAGTATAGAAAACATGCAGAAGAAACTTCAGAAGTCCTTATGGACAGACTCTGCATAAGGGTCTAAGGTCTGTGCAGGAGCTCTGTGTACGCCCTGTGTGGGCTTCACATTCGTGCTTCAAAGAGACATGTAAGAGTCCTAATTTAGTTAAATTTCCTGAAACGTCAATTTTTTTTTTTAAATTTGTAAATAACTTTTACAATTCTCAGTTTGCATTAAACAACAAAACTGCTAACAGAAATGAGTCCTCACTTTCATAACAAAAGGTACTAACTCTCTGCAGGAGTATGAGCCCTACTATTATAAAACAGCTAATTCACAAGATATCCCAAATAAATTACACTGAATTGCAACAAATGGAAATCAGAGAGGATCACAACACAGTTTTTAAAGGAAATGTTAGAAACACCATTTAATACTCTCCAAACATAACCAAAAATTTGTTTCATTAACTGCATGTTGGTTTCCCTAATGCAGGAACGAGCACAAGAGCATTACAGCTGGTCATATCTAGGGCTTGTATAGCCCTAAACCAAGTTACGCACCTTATTAGAAAAAGATTCACCAGCAGAGCTTCTGTCCCTTATAATCAGAAATTGTTGCTCTAAAAATCTGGCAAGTAACATCTTCAAGTTTCTCAATAGCAGTTGAGATAGGATATTTTTAATAGTTTTAATAGCTTTATTACAATTCACCAAGAAGAAGTAAACTGTTGATAATTGAAAATTGGCAGTGACTTGTGAGGAATATTTTCTAACCAACACTACATTTCTCTACATTTAATTGAAATATACTAAACACATTGTTCCCCTGAGGTCATGCATTTCATTTTGATGTATGATGTTTAATATTATAGTATACATCACAAGACTTCACTTACAAAAGTTAAATTAGGAATAACTACCTGGAAAAAAACACTTCCAAAAGAGGTTATTTTTGCAAGTAAAAAATTATGTTCTATGTATATTAGTATTTTTTTTTTAAGGTTATTTATCTATTTTTGAGATGGTAAAAACAATTTTGAAGCCGTGCATTTCAACTTTCTGTTAACTGAGAGAAAAATGTCAGATATCTGACAGCCAGGATGGGGATCATTCAAAAGGGAAAGAGAGAGTAAATGCTGCAGAGATGATGTACCAGCCTATCAGCATTCAGAAGACAGGAAACTCTTGTCACTCTTCCAAGGGTCTTTTATTCACACTGGCCACTTTACTAGGGGAAAACAATATGAAGAAAGTGGATTTTTTTTAATATCAGATTTTCTGGATGATCATATGGCATAAACTTTAAAGGGGAGAGGAATCTGATTCAATTCCAATGAATTTTGCAGGTTTTGGGGCAGCAGCTATAATTCTTACGAGTCCATCACAAGTCTTCTGCTATTTGTAGATTTTCCTAAGGACGTGCTGGTTGAAATCAAGAGATTTTGTATGAATTTCCAGCTTCATTTTTCTTTTGAATAAAGGGGGACTTGCTCTCCTTGTAACACTTTCACCAGCACACTGTTACCCATGCAACAAACATCAAAGCTCACAATAGGGACAGCTCAAGTGGCTGCTGTACAGCTCATGAGATGGAAATATGGCTTAGTTAAAATAACTTGAGAAAGAACAAAAATGGAGATCTTCACTTTTCCTCCCTCTATTAAGAAAATCAAGATGTTCAGAGGAATATTGATGTGCCCAAATGCAATCAGAAGCACTGAAGCTCCAGAAGGGTTTTCTACTAATTTTGACAAAGGCACAGAATGGTTGCAGAGTTAGTTTTCTTCCTTTGGTTGACTACACATTAGGACAGTGTGCCTCAAGAGGAGACAGAATAATAGGAGTAAAAGTGCAGGGAACAGATTACCTTTGATTTTGTAGGAACTGGGGCTATGTTTCAGAGGGAGTAAGGGGAGTAAGGCATAATTTCTGTGCAGCTGGATACCCAAGTTCATTTTACTGTGGTTAGCCTCAAAGGGACCCATGCAACCTTCCACTCCTCCCATGCCCAGCATTCTGTGTTACTCAATGACAGTGATTTTCTCTTGGTGTAAAAGCCCTCAAAATGGCTGAAGCTAACATAAGTGATAAGGAAGAAATGATTTTTACACCCAGAAACTTGTATTTGGGGTTGTTTGTGAAGAAGGTTTGCCATCCTAACACCTTGTTTATCACTCTTCTTCCTCCCTGCAAAAAAATTCAACACAAAACAATATTTGTAATATTTGTGCAATACCTAGATGTTCCTATGATCAAACAAAAATGTGTATTCATCATACATATAAATATGTATTCCTAATGTTAAAAAAAACACCACTTACTTCTGTCTAAAGTGACTCAACACTTAATGTGTACAGATCACCATGAACTTTTATTATCATGGTTGTGAACAAACCAAGATTTATTACTTTCAACTGCTGAAATAGATCTATGGCATAAAGGACATTATCATAGAATCGTAGAATCACAAGGCTGGAAATGACTTATAAGATCATCTAGTCCTGCTGTCCTCCCATTACCATTGCCACCACTGGCACTAAACCATATCTCGTAGCTCCTCATCCAGGTGCCTCTTGAACACTGCCAGGGACGGCGACTCCACCACCTCCCTGGGCAGACATTCCAGTGCCTGACCACTCTCTGAGAGAAAAAGCTTTTCCTCATGTCCAACCTAAACCTCCTCTGATACAACTTGCGGCCATTACTCTTTGTCCTGTTTGTTGCCTGGGAGAAGAGGCCAAACCCCTCTTCACCCCAAACTCCTTTCAGGCAGTTGTACAGTGCAATGAAGTCTCCCCAGAGTCTCCTCTTCTCCAGACTAAACAATCCCAGCTCCCTCAGCTGCTCCTCACAAGACTTGTGTTCCAGACCCTGGGGACAGGGAGGTCATGAGGCTGACCATCTGTAGTTAACTGAATGGGCTGTTGTAGTTGCCAGGATCCACAGGGGCCCCTTGGCCTTCAGGAAACCATGGCAACTGGTATATTGAAGACAAGACATGACACATGTCCATTGGGCACAGATAACTGTACTTAGGGTGATTGGTAGCACTAAGATATGGGGAAAGCTTTAAGAAGTGTGTGTTGCTTGCAACAAACGCCATTTTGCCGCTCATCATATTGGTGTCATAAAAAGCATGTGAAACTGACCGGGGCTGTCGGAACACTTTCACAAAAGGACTTCAGCCAGGGTCACCAAGACAAAGGCAACAAGCATCCTTCCTGGCAAAATTTGCGTTGGAAAGGCTATTGAAATGGTGAGCACACAGCTAAGGACTGTTTTGTCCAAGCAGTAAACCTCAAATATTATTTTACATTTCTGTTGCTAACTAGTCACACTGTGTTAGCAGCAATAGTCACAGACAGACGTAGACCCTCTCTGCTGAGATAAAATAAAAATACTCAAAAGAGTGTGTGGTAAACTAATGCAAATCAGAGATTCTACCTGAGCAAGGAATGACAAAATTTATATATGCATTACTATATTTTCTACAGATATACCCACGGTCATCTTAGGAGTCTTTGACTTGGATGTTGGTCTCCTCTATGTCCCCTCTATGTCTTTCATTCATGGAGCATTGTACGTAGTAAGATGTTGCTCAGATGAATTGCCAGCACCAGAATCAAGCCTCTATATTTTGGGATAAAACAAGGAGAATGGTTTAAAACTAAAAGAGGGGGGGATATTAGTGTTAGGAGGAAATTATTTACTGATGGAGTGACGAGGCACTTGCACAGGCTGCTCAGAGAATCTGCGGATGCCCATCACCAGAGATCTTCAAAGAGAGGTTTGACAAGGACCTTCTATTACTCCATGATTCTATGGTTTTGTTCTCTGTTTGCTGATTTCCCACTGATTTGTTGTGCTTTCCATGTCATCTCACATCCTGTCAATGAAACTTGTTGCCTGGCAAAACTGCTGCTCCTGACCTTTCATTTTTCCATCTGCTTCACCATCTGCTACATTTCCAGACCTCAGCAGCTTCTTACTTTCACTTTCACTTGAACAGGGTCTGCTGCTCTCTTATGTTCACATGCCTTCTTTCAAAAGGTCCTCACTTCTGCAGTTGATATTACAGAGTCCAGAATCCCTACAAAATAATTTGTGTTTGTATTGTGGATTTTGTGGCTGCTAAGGAGTTCAAATATTATTGAAGTAGCTAAGAAAAATATCAGTCAAGCTCTTCTTACTTACTCCAGGTTCTCGGGCATTTTCCTTTTCCTTTTTTTTTTTTTTTTTTACATTTTTTTAATTTTTACTTTATAAAACCAGTCAATACCATTGCTGATTTGGTGACTTTCTTGTAGCTTCAACAGTTTGTTATGGTGTATTGTGTGAATAAAATGACTGACCAATACCACGAAGCTCATGTACTATAAGCAAACTGTGAATTTAGAATGGTTAAAAGCAGAATTTAAATTGGATAGCTAAATATCGAGTTTGAACTCTGCACTTTCTGCTTATTTTCATCTGATGATTGAGTGTTCAGATGTTAATGTTAGGAATAGATGAAAGGATACAGAACTAAACCAAATAAAGGCTGATTTTCAAAGTCAAATATTTTAGAAATAGTTTTCTGCTATATGATCATTTTCATTGGCTGGTCAGTGATCAGGGACCTAAATCCTAAGTATGTTCTTTTATGCTTTGGTTCTCATTCAGATCAGAGAACAAAGCACCTCTACAGTTTTATATTACTTCAGTGTCATGTCCAGGGTAAGAGCAAAAATTCAATAGCATGTTTCAAATGACGGACTTTCAAGATATTCAGAGTAGAACTATCTTCCTGTTCCCATTTCTCACAGGTTACACTGCTCAGAAATGTTTTTGGAGACAATAAAATGTTGATGCTCTATTCTTTTGACTGCTTATTTTTCTGTCTCCCTGCCTTAGATTTTCTTTCTAGTACTAATTTTAATTCTACTTTTGAAGCCCTGCACAGACTTGGGAAGTAATCTCTTGCTATCAGTTACCCCATGATGCCCTTTCCCTGTGGATCACTCAAATTATTTCATACATTTCCCATCTGACACTTCACACTCTTGCAAGGAGGTCCTGGAAACATTACATTCCTGTTTTCAGCAGTGAGATGGATGGCAGAAACAGGAGTCCTTGTATGTGGGTATCAATTAAAACTCCCCAGACCATAAGTCATTCCCATTTTGTTAGGAAAACAATGATTTCTGCAGTTCTGCCTTTCAGGAAAGAAGTGCAACAGATCATCTGAAGACATCCTGCTCAGGAGACAGCAGATCAATGTTATTAGGAGATCCCCCTTGCATACCAAAACTGCCTGGGCCAGGTTCATATTTTGCTTGATGCTTATGGACCTCTTATTGCATCTACTGTAGACACGGTCATCTTGTCTGAAAAGGGGAGATGGATGCACTTCCTTATTTACATGAATTGTACCTGTTTTGTTCAGGGATGTCAGAGGTCAGAGTAAGAATTAAAGAATCCTTTGGACAAACACACACTCCTTATTTCTCTCTAAGAGTGGATACCTGATACTACAACCACACTCAGACATGCAGTTTAGCTTTGACTGCTATTAACCACAGAGGCACTTCATAATCTAATTAGTTTTAATGCTTATGAAATCCCAAGTCTGCATCTCATCATCTAAGCACATGTGACAGTCTGGCTCTGAGCTTAGTCAGCTCAGCTGCAGTGGCAGCATTTGACATCCGTGTTTTATATTTTATCACTTATCACACAATTTTTACACATTGAAGAGCAGAATTATTACTGCCAAGCAGGTTTTTTTTGTTTTGTTTTGTTTTGTTTTGTTTTTTAACAAGACAGTTGCTGCATCACAGGGCTGGATTCATTCTTCTTCTGTTGCTTCTGCTTCAGATTTCACTTTATTATCTACAAATGAAAAGTCCAGAAAGCAGACTGATTTTGATGGGGAAAATAAAAAAAAAGTGATGTAAAAATAAAGGTATTAAAAGAGGTGCAAATAAAATAGGAGATAATTACTTTGGACTGTTTAAACACATTTTTAAAAGTAATAAATAGGGCTATTTGTCTATATCCCCAAGGACAGTAGTCTTCTATAATGGTGAAAGCAAAGTGTAAATCAGTGCTGATAATGTTACTCCGTACTTCAGCATCAACTCGTGTGTTGCAAAACATTTATATTATCAAGTTCATAGGTAGTACTTTCTTCCAAGATTTTATAATTTTTTTTTCTAGTTTAAAGCACAATTCTAAATTTCTCTCTAAATAACTGTATCAATTTATATCCATGAAGCAATTCTTCCCTAAAGGCTCTTTCACACAGAGGCGTACAAACCTCCAAAATCTTGCCATTAGTCTGGTTTTTCAGGATCCATCCATTCTTCAGATCACAGAATCATAGAACCGTAGAATGGTTTGTGTTGGAAGGGACCTTCAAGATCATTTAGTTCAAACCCCCAGCTACAGGCAGGAACACCTCTCTCTAGACCAGGTTGCTCAAAGCTACCTCCAGTCTGGCCTTGAATGATTCCAAGGAGGGGGCATTCACAGCTTCTCTGGGCAAATACAGTCCTTGTGCTGGAAAAGCATGTGAATGTAATGCTTTTCTATACCACCTGAGGAGCCCTGCAGATTCCTCACAAAATGCTTTGAAAGGTCTTGGCCTCTATGTTTTTGGGCTTGACACAGTAGATAATATGTGTTGCAGTAACATGAAAGAATATGAAAGAATGCATGCAATGGAAATGCTGAAATATTTTTT
>NW_024884767.1:4094692-4145411 GCF_019232065.1 Centrocercus urophasianus | reverse complement strand
ATAAAAAAAAAAAACAAAAAAAACCAAGCAAATAAATAAATAAATTCCATTCAGTTCAGCAAAGAACAACTCTCAGAATAGTATAGGTCATGGCATCCTAAATGGCCATGGAAATGATGTGTGAAAGTAACCTGTGAGACTCTGCACTGCTTTGGACAGCATTCTTTTCTAAGCTCCTGTGAGCAAAACAAATATTGAATATCCCAGTTAAAACACTGCTGTGGGAAAGATGGAGAACAGAAGGAATTATTTGATCCAACTAGTTGGAGGACCATGAGTTGCTGGGAGTGTATCAATTTCCCAGTTCATTGTCCTGAGACTGACAAATCTTTTATTTTCTATTCCTGTCTTCATCTTTAGAGAAAAAAAAAAAAAAAAAGAAAAAAAAAAAAAAAAAAAAGAGGGCAATTGGCTGGTGCCTTATTTAGAAAGAAGAAATGTTGTGGAAAGACAAACATTTAATCTCCATTCTTCCTTGCTTAAACATCCTCTTTTAAATTAAAAAAAAAAAAAAAACAGGAAAAAAAAAAAAAAGAGAAAAAAGAGAATAAGGAAGATGGGAACAAGCCTAATAAGTGCATTTCAAAAATATCAGAAAAAATGGTCAGTTGTTGTAAACAGGGATCCAGTCTGATCAGGACACTTTTTAATTTTAATTTCAAAGTTTATTTTCATTTGTGAGGTTGGCTGTGGATAAAACTGATGCAATTCCCAGTTACCGTGTAGATTATGTAGGTTATAAGAAACTGTAAAATGAATAAATATAATAAATGTTACAAATACAATCAGCTAATCTGCTAGTAGCCATATCTCTGTCATGACTGTAAAATCACTGAATTGTGGAATTATCTAGATTGGAAAAGATCTTCAACTTCATCAAGTCTAATCATCAGATTGACTGAGTCCCGTCACTAAATCATGTTTAAATCAGGTACCACAGATACCTGAAGGTGATTTCTGAATTCTCCATCTAGTCTCTCAGTCCACTTTGTCTCAAACACACTGCAAAAGCAGCGCTCCTTCATAGGAGGAAAGAAATTTTCCAAGCAGTCAGATACTAGCACACAGAAGAGAATAGTAGAATAATAGAATAGTAGAATCATTTGAATTGGAAGGGGCTTTTAAATCCAAATGTTCTGCTATGAACAGGCACATCTACAGATGGATCAGGTTGCTCAGAGCCTGGTGCAGCCTGACACTGACTGTCACTAGGAAAGGGCCATCCACAGTGTCTCCGGATAACCTGTTCTCTATAATAAAAAGCCTTTTTTGTCCTTATATCCAATCTAAATTTCCCCTCTCTAAGTTTGAAACCATTTCCCTTTGTCCCATCACAAAAGGCCCTGCTGAAGAGTCTGTTCCTTTGTATCTTACAGGCCCTCTTTGGATACCGAAAGGCCACTCTTGAGTCACCTTGGAGCTTTCTCTACTCCAGGCTTAGCAGCTCCAGATCTCCCAGTCTGTCCTCATAGGGGAGGTGTTCCCACCCCTTGAATTATTTCTGTGGACTTCCTCTGGATGTGCTCCAAGAGGTCCACATCCCTCCTGTGCTGAGGACTCCACATCTGGATACAGTATTCCAGGCAAGGCCTCACCAGTAGAGTAGAGGGGCAGGGTCACCTCCCTCTCCCTGCTGGCTGTACTTCTTTAAAGGCACCCCAGGCTATGTTTGGCTATCTGGGCTGTGAGTTCAAATGTCTGGCTCAATGTGTCCAGCTTGCCACCCATCAGTACCCCCAGAACCCTTTTTGGCAAGGCTGTACTCAGTCATTTCATCTCCTAACTTGTATTGATGGTAGAGGTTGCCGTAACCAAGGTGAAAGACCTTACACTTGGATTTATTGAACATTATGAAGTTCTCCTGGGCCTAGTGCTCGAAACTGCCTAAGTCTCATTGAATGGCATCCCGCTCCTTGGATGTGTCAACCACACCAAACAGCTTGCAGTCATTCACAAACTTTCTGAGGGTGCATTCAATTCCACTGTCAGTATCATTGATATAGATATTAAAAAGCACTAGTTCCAGTACAGAGCTCTGAGGGCCAACACTTATCACCGATCTTCATTGAATCATGGACTAGCACTCCAGAAAAAATCTCCCCAGCATCATGAGTAAGACAAAACAAAAAGCAAAGCAATACATAGCAAAAGCAACAAAGGAGAGAATCTAGTTTTAGCTAGTATTTCAGTAGTAAGACTGAGGACTAAAACATAGTACTTGAAACATTGAATTCAACACCACTGACAAATTTGCAGTTGTAATAACTATGGTGAATATTAAAACAATATAGTAATAAACTTATGTGTTTTTTCCCCTTTCAGGCTTTTAATCCTCTCCAAGTACACAAGATTAAACCATCACATTCTAAGCTAAATAACAAAAGGTAGTATTTGAGGTTAGGCTTAAAATGAAACTGACTATCCTCAGACTCAGTGGAATCACGGGAAAAATGAATTATCTCTCTTGGAAATCACTAGGAGTGGTGCCACTGATTTTAAAGGAAATGGAAACGTTTGATTCTAAACTGCTGGGGACCTGTAAAAAACCTGAAATGAGGAAAATACAACTGGCAACGACAGTCTGAAAACAATTTTCCTTGGCAGTAGCTTCACAGCATTCCAGTTCTTTGACCAAACTAAAATTTAGATCGTTTTTTAAAACCTCGGGAAATAATTTTACCATTATACCACAGACTTGTTTTGTTTTTTCAACATTTGCATAATCCAATATATTTTTTCCTTTACTATTTGATGAAATACAGCTCCTCTGAGCTGTTGCAGAGTTTTAGAATACACACAGCACTGATTTTTCTGCATGTTTCCCATCTTTGGTTTATTGTGAAAACACTAATATTAAATTCAATTTATATCTGCTTTCAAGAATCAGCATAATTCTTTCATACTCAGAGGCCATTGAATAGCACTTTAAATTTATGGTCATTAAAAACAAGCAACAAATACAAGGCTAATTTGCTTCAACTTTAACAGAAGTATCGGAAAACTGAAGATAAATGACATGACCCATGTAAGATGGTAGATCAAGAAAAATGGTAGCCATAGTTCCTAATTCCAGGTAAACATGATTGTACTACAGGAAACACTATTATTTCCTTCATGAAAACTGGCAAAAACATCCCTTCTAGAGGTGGTATAGATTTGGTTATGGCTTGAGCAAGGAAACATCTTCTTCTCTGGCTTGTGGATGACACAGTCCTTTTCTTACATTATTGTAATAAGGAGCTTCATCTAGAACAATGTTTAAAAACTCATTCTAACAATTTAATTCAAAATGGTGATGTATTTTGTAAAAAAAATGAATAAGGAGCTTTCCCTGTGGACACAGCTACTCAAAAATACTTATCAGAAGACCCACACTTGCAATTACAGTAATGATTTGCATACAAGGAATTTGAATATTATGAATATATTATAATTATATATCATTATACTATATTATATTAAGTTATACTGGAGTACCGTGTCCAGTTCTGGGCTTCCCAGTATAAAAAGGACAGGGACCTATTGGAAAGAGTCCAGCGGAGGGCCACAAAGATGGTGAAGGGCCTGGAGCATCTCTCCTATGAAGAAAGGCTGAGAGAACTGGGTCTGTTCAGCCTTGAGAAAAGAAGACTGAGAGGGGACCTGATCCAGGTCTATAAATATCTAAGGTGTGGGGGCAGAATGGCGAGGCCGGACTCTTTTCAGTGGTGAGTGGAGACAGGACAAGGGGAAACGGCCGGAAACTGCAGCACAGGAAGTTCTGCACAAATGTGGCAAGAACTTCTTTACAGTGAGGTGACGGAGCACTGGAACAGGCTGCCCAGGGAGGTGGTGGAGTCTCCTTCTCTGGAGATGTTCAAGACCTGCCTGGATGCCGACCTGTGCGACCTACTGTAGGGAACCTGTTTTGGCAGGGGGTTGGACTCGATGAGCTCTGGAGGTCCCTTCCAACCCCTACAATTCTGTGATTCTGTGAAAATAAGTCTTACAACTCATCTGCATGCAATATGCTTGTAATAACTATTCTCACCCCTCCACATGTTGTTTTATGTTTTTTTGTTTGTTTGTTTCGTTGTTTTTTTTTTTAAATAGAAAACAGACAATGAAGTTTAAAGTTTTTACGAATACTTAATGCTTCAACAACAGAATTTACAGGGCAAACAACAAAATTCCTCTCTTATGTGGTGCATGTGGTGATTTTTGGTCCTCCTCGGTTGCCTTTAGATGATCTAAGAAATCATGGGTTTTGTGTATTACTCATAACATTACCTATGCCTTTTGAATAATATAAGAAAGGATTGACAGGAAATCGCGGACCTCAAAGCCCACCTGGTTTCACCACCCCTGGCCAAGATCAAGCTGTCCAGGACCCCCATCCAACCTGCCCTTGAACACCTCCAGAGATGGGGCATTCTCAGCTTCTCTGGACACACTATGCCAGGGTCTCGCCACCCACTGAGTAAAGAACTTCCTCCTAAAATCTAACCTAAATCTCCCTTCTTTTAGTTTAAAGCTATTCCTCCTTGTTCTCTCATCATCTGCTCATGTAAAATTCAGTTCGATTCCTGCATGTACTCCTGCTCCTATTAAGTGCTGGAAAGCCAGAAAGAGGTCTCCGTGGAGCCTTTTCTTCTCCAAGGTAAACAATCCCAACTTTCTCAACCTTTTTTCAAATGAGGGATTCTTCAGCCCTCTGAGCATCCCAGTGCCTCCTCTGGACCTGCTGCAACAGTTCCACGTTTTTCCCAAACTGGAGGCCCCAGGCCTGGATGTAGTACTCCAGTACTCCTACTCATGAGGGCAGAGAAGAAACAGACAATCCCCTCTGTCCCTGCTGGTTACCCCTCTGTTGATGCAGCCCAGGTTACTGTTGAAAGCACATACTACCAGATCATTTTTTCATCAACCAGCACCTCCAAGTCCTTTTCCATTGGGACTGGGGAGATGTGTAAAACACCAGATAGAACCATACAGTCAGCAAAATGGTAAGACTAGCTAACATGACAAGTTGTTAAATCACCTTCACAGAGATATTAATGGAGAAAATACATCAACTTACAGGATACAATTTAGCAATAATGACACCAATCCTGGCATTACATAGGAGAACAAAGAACCACTAGAGCATCATTTGTTCTGAAATATTTCATTGAAAAATCCTGAAGATTGATTTCATTTGGCATAACGTAAATGATTCCTTACTTCTTCCCCCCTACATGTATCACTATTTGATGTTGATAAATTACATGGTTTCATAGCTACATTGACCAAAATGAAAATGAAACGCATTAGAAACAGCATTCTAGCATACTTCTCAGCAGTTTTAAGAAGCCTGAAGAAATCAGGAAGCTGCATCAGGAGGGAGAATCAGCACTGAGTTCTGTAGTCTGTGACAGCAACAGGGCCGAGCTGTGTCGTAGGAGGGGCAGCTCGGGGTCAGGGAAAGGGTCTGCACTAGAGGGCGCTGGGCACGGAATGGGCTGCACAGGGCAGAGGGCACGGCCCCGAGCTGCTGCAGCTCAGGGGGGTGTTTGGACAGAACTCAGACATAGCGCTGGCGTTTCGGCGCTGCTATGTGGAGCCCAGGGCTGGGCATGGTGATCCCTTCCAACTGGGGATATTCTGTGATTTTGTCGTTATTATTAACAAATAAATGAAAACGTAAGTCCAACCATAGCAGCAGCAGCAAGTCCTCCAGGTGTGTGATTGTCAAAAGAAAAAGCAGATTGCTCATTTCTGAATTTTCCTATAGTTGCACGTATTTCAAGCTGCACTCGCCCCAGACCAGACCCCAGTTCCCTCACTCCCCGAAGCTCCCTTTTCGTTTTCCGTTTTGTGCAAAGATCCAGCAGCAGATTAACATTTATGGTTTTTTTGGGTTTTTTTTTCGGTTTTCCGGATTTGCAGCCAGTTGGTTTACCTCCCCCGTTCCCTTTAACCAGCCGACGCCCGCGCAGCCTAGTCTCACCCTCCCGCGCTCACCGCAGCTTGCGCGGCCAGCCCAGCCCGCGCTGCCATCTTTCCCCGCCCCCGCGTGCCGCCATATTGGGTGCCGCGGCGTTCCGCACTACGCCTGCCAGGGAGCGCTCCACGGTGCGCGCTGCGCGCTGCGGTTCGGTCCCCCGTCGCGGCCGGTTGGCGGCGGGGAAGCCATGTTCTACAGCAGCACGCAGCGGCGGTACTGGACCTTCCGAAGCGAGGAGGATCTGGCGCGGAGCCGGGCCGATGCCAACCGAAAATTTCGCAGCAAAGCGGTTGCCGGCGGCAAGGTGCGGGGCGGGGCGGGCCGGCGCGGATGGGGAGGGGGACGGGGGGGACGGGGGGGACGGGGCGGACGGGGTGGGCTGGGCCGTGCCGCGCCGCGTAGCCTCTGCGGGGCCGCCGAGGGGAGGGGCGGCTCCGGCCGGGCCTCTTCAGATCGGTGCGTTTCCCCCAGGTGCAGCAGGGTGACTCTTTCTTGCTGGAGGCCCACGAGGAGCTGGCGATATGCAAGTACTACGAGAAGAGGCTGCTGGATTTCTGTGCTGTCTTCAAGCCAGCCATGCCACGGTCTGTGGTGGTAAGCAGAAACGTTCCGTCGTGAGGTGCTCCCTGCTTCCTCATGGCTCTGCCGTCCGGGAAAAGATTGGTTTCCTTAGTGGTCCTGCAGGAGTTGAGCTCGGTTGGGCCTACTTCCGTTTTGGTTTTGGTTTGGAAGGGCTTTCGGAGCCCATCCAGCTCCCCCCCCCTGCTGTGGGCAGGGCTGCCCCCCCAGCTCAGGCTGCACAAGGCCCCGTCCATCCTGGACCTGAGCAGCTCCCGGGGCAGCCTCACCACCCCCTCAGGGCCAGGGCCTCACCGCTCCCTCAGTGAAAAATTTCTCCCTCTAAAGTTTCCCCAGTGACTTGAGTGCATTGAGAGGGAGGAAGGAGGACTTACAGCTGAAGCAGGGAATTGAATTGTGCTTCACTTGTAAGCGTGTTGTTCGGAAGCATCCCACCAGTACTCTCTTTTTGGCTGCTGTGGTGAATAACAAAATGATGAGCGTCTTGTTTCTATGCACTTTGGCTGTGTCACAGTAGGCACTGTTACGTGCTGTGAACCCCATCTTTACATTTGAGAACTGGGCCCAGTAAGGTACATGTGCTGAGTCAAACTTCGCTAGTAAGAGGTTGGAAATACTTGATCTGTGCTGATGGAGTTCACATTAATTTGGAAACTTGGCACTGACGGACTGATGGAAGTATTCCATTTTAATGTGAGATGAGATTGTAATGAAGGTATTCTAGACTGCACATTGTATTCATGAATAAACATCTAAAAATGACATAAAACTGCTATTTTGTAGGGTTTTAGCATGCATAAATGAATTAGACTTTGAATGACATGGCATTCTGTGAATTTTAGTGTGCTTGTGTATCTTGTATGCCAATAGTACGCATTCAGACTTTGTTTTATGAATTTTATTATTATTGTTTCTTAATCCACTTTTATTTCTGCATTTAACTCTTTCCTTCTCTTTCTAAAAATTAAGGGAACAGCTTGCATGTATTTCAAACGTTTTTATCTCAATAACTCAGTGATGGAGTATCATCCTCGGATAATAATGTGAGTTTTCAACACATTGTGAGTTATTGTACCGATCAGAATAATAGAAGTATTACTTTATTTGTTAAGATATGAACAAAATAGGAAAGGAAATGCAAAAAGTGTGGTCACTTTCCGTTTCCACTTGGAAAAGTTTATTATATTCTTAATGTAGTACTTCAGAAACTTTTAAAATAATAATAAATCTGCGCGGAACTTTCGATAAAAGGCTGAATGCTGCATGTATTAATTGTTTGCTTTTTTTCTTTCCCCCAAACTGCTCAAGGCTAACATGTGCATTCTTAGCCTGTAAAGTAGATGAGTTTAATGTGTCCAGCTCTCAGTTTGTTGGTAACCTTCGAGAAAGCCCCCTTGGGCAAGAAAAAGCTCTTGAACAGATACTGGAATATGAACTACTGCTTATTCAGCAGTTGAACTTCCATCTTATTGTGCACAATCCATACAGGCCATTTGAGGGAATTCTGATTGATTTGAAGGTAATGCCGTTTTATCTGCTATGTACTTTATATTTTAATGTAATATAAATACGGATTTTATGCTTTTGTTTCTGTGCTCATAAAGGTATAGATTCTAAAGTGATAGGCAGAAAATATCTGAAAGGAGGTGTGTGTTGTTGTGGTCTTTAAACATTTTAGGAATGAGATGGCTTGTCACTCTTCTGCTTTACAGAAAATTGTTGAATTTTGTGTGTTGAGCTCACAGACTAACAGGAATAGCTGCTTAACTTTCCCAAATATTTCTTAGACTCGGTATCCATTGCTGGAAAACCCTGAAGTTTTAAGGAAAACAGCTGATGACTTCCTCAATCGAGTGGCTCTGACAGATGCATATCTGCTCTTCACTCCCTCACAGATAGCTCTTGCTGCTATAGTATCTAGTGCTTCAAGAGCAGGAATTAATATAGAAAGGTAGTCTCATTTTCTTTGAAATTTTTGTTTGTGTCGTCTTTAAAATTGTTTTGCTCTAGACATTCTTGGCTAACAGAAATTTGTATCTATTTCATAGGTAGCAATCTGCTACATTCTTTAAATGTGCTTCAAAACTAAAGCAGTAATGATAATTTTTTAATCCTGAAGACTGAAGTAGAGAAGCTGGAAATACAATAGGAAGTGAGAGTATGAAATACATAATGAATTGTTGAAAGAAAAAAAAAAAGTTTTTAAGAGATGTCTGAGGTTGTGGGGTCAAATAATATTATTTTGAACTGATGGCAGATAGGAATGCAGAAACTGTAAGTGCTGTACTTGAGCTTTGAATTTCCCTGGAAATAGACTAATGTTAAGGTGCTGTTCTTCTGAATGGTCTGTCTACTTCTGCTTGCAAAGCTGTGATGAAATGCTTTGATACTGTTGCTGAAAGACATAATTTATTTTGCTTGGGGACTCAAGTGACCTTTTTTCTTTAGAAATACAATTGCATCCACTGTATTTGGACTTTTATAACCACATGATACTCCATTTGAGTTTTGCATCAAGAGTGCAACCGCTGCAGTCACAAGGGCTGATGATAAAGTAAAACAATTCTGTTTAAATAACTTATTTTCCACCTGACCTGTACAAATGACAGGTTGAGGTTAGGATAGAGCTCTAGAGGTTTGAAAATCTCTTCCTCCCACAGTGGAGGTTAGTGTTTGTATACAAAAAGTTACAACTTAAGGAAAAAAAAAACTGCAACTGTGCACTGGCAAATAGTGGCTTCAGTTATGGGGTCAGCACAAAAATTCATTTAAAGTTGCACAAGAGTAGGTGTTATAAACTGGACAGCTCTCAGCTCACAACAGTTACTGTCTTCATGGTGGCTGGTGCATCAGAAAGCTGAGAGCTGCAGCTGACTGAGTTGAATAAATTGTTATTTTGCACAGACCAAGCCGTGAATTTTATCTACAAATTTTGTTTCCCAGCAAGGAAAAAAAAGTGATGTTGGCAAGGATTGCTGCTCATGTATTTTGTGGTTTTGGCCAGGTGCTGTGTGCATCTTATTTTTTTGCTTGTTTTATTTTGCTTTAAGGTGTGGAAGCACAAATGAGAAAGCAAATGCTAATGCTAAAAGTGAAATCACTCCAAATTTCATGTTTTTACTCAGAAGCCACGTAGAATATGTTCAGTATTGTCTCATTACTGAAGTGCACCTTCTAAGGAAACGTAAATTCCTTTTCCTTTAACACTGGAATGTCATAAATACTTCTGTGATAGTGTTCCTCTGCTGTGTTCTGTTTCTTGCTAAAAGGAAGTTTGAATCTGAGAGGGCAGTGCACACAAACTCTGAGCGAGCGCTTGGGATTTGTTTCCAGTGGTCGAGCTCGCTGCCAGAGGAAGCAGTTCATCTTGCAAGCTTTCCTGTCAGTTGATCTGCACGAAGAGTGCTCTTCTGTAGCATCTACTTTGCCTGTAGTCATACTGTGCATAGTGTGATACTTCATAGAATCTTAAGTTGACTTAACTGTTAACAAAGTCTTACTGAGTTGTTTAATTCTGCAGTGCCGGTACCTTAGGTTCTTCATGTGGTTAGGAAATACTTTTGTCAAGTTCTTCGTAGAAGAATAATGCTGAAAGTGAACAACTCACTTTTTATCACTTTATAACACTTGCGCAACAGAAGTGTTTTCATCAAATCGAATTGTATAGCTTTAGCAGATAGAAATTACAAATAATCCATTTTATTAAGTAATGCTAGGTGTTGCAAATTATTACAGCACTTTAAGAGTTTATTCTTTTGCTTTGTTCTGCAGTTATTTATCAGAGTGTTTTATGCTGAAAGAAAACAGGACATTCTTGACCAAAATACTGGAGGGCATGAAAAGTAAGTAAATATTTAAAAAAAGTATATATGAAAGAAAATGTATCTCTGAAGAGGAAAAAAAACAAAAAAATCAACCCAAAACCTTTTTCACTTAAAGCTTTTCCTTTTTGAATAAAAGTGTGCTTCAAACAGTTTTCTTCACATCAAGGCTTACCAAAGATAATTAAAACATTAGCAATAGAGTGAACTTCCTACTTGACGGATGCAGGGGGAGAGACACTCAGAGTTACCTTTGATGTTAAGCAAATGAAATTAAAATAGCAGAGGACCTGATGATTCTCAAATCATGTATGTTGTAATGAATTAAGTGTTAGCAACTGATGTACTTTCAAAAGTGAGAGATCCAATTTGGGCAAACTGAGTAATGTTTCTGTGTAAGTCTTGGGTGAATAGCTTTTTTCCATTCACTGACTTGAGAATATAGCTTTTGACAAAAGCTCGCAGGTAACTGCTTCTACCACTACAGGATGACTTGTTAGCAAGTGATAAGTGATCTGCCAGGATTTATAACTCACTTTGTTTTGTAGCCAGAAAGGTAGTTCAAAAGATGCTTAGGTTTGCTTATGCAAAACAAAGAAAGTACATTATGTGAAACACCAAGAGTGGTAGCATGGTTTGGTTTTGTTAGGACAGTGGAAGTATGGTGCACTGATTATTTATTACCTTTTTTAATTGAATGGCAGGATTGGAGTATGGAATTATATGTAATCACTTCTCTTAATATTCTAAGCTAATGCCTGTATTTAGAATGGGAGAGTATTAGTAATAAAAAATAAATAAAAAATAAATAAACAAATAAAAATCTGGCCCATTGAGTAAGCCGATTTCAGTAGTGAGTACAAGTCACCAAGGTCTGCAATTCAACTTGAATTTATAAAGCTTTGAGGTGTTTTCCCCTCTATCTTCTTGCTGAGAGAAAAAAAACAAAACAAAACAAAAACCAACCCCAAAACAGAACAAAAAAACAGACTCATTTGATCTTTTGGTTTCTGTTCGTAAAATGCAGAGGGAACTTTGGGATCACATAACTTTCACTTGCAATCCTGTGGAGGATACCTTTACCCTGTAGGCTGCTGTTCTGCAAACGCAGGATGACAGGCAGAACGTTTTGAAGCAGTGGAGGTGCTAAGTCTGTGAATAATTTGTTTTACATAGATGTGGTGGTAGAGGAGGTCATGTTTCCTCTGTAGCAGTTAGAAGTTTGATTTTCTTTCTCACAAGACAAACTTTATTAAGAGTAAGGTTCCGTGCTGAATACAAAAATTGCCTGTTTTGAAACTTGCTAGCAGAGCAATGTGAATTCTGTAATTTCCTTTGAAATCCAAACCTGTGATGCTGACAGCCAGTTTCTGTGTAGTTCTCAGTGCTGGTGTATCTTGATGTTATTTAGAATTAAACCACTATGGTAAGATGATAGTCAAGTCATATGTATGTAATCTTGGATTCTCCAAAGTTGGAATGCTCTGTTAGATGGAAAGTTTCATAAGCAAATGTTATGTGAGCTGGAGAAGTTAGTACCTGGAACACCTAATGCTGGCTTTGAAAAAATACAAGGATTTTGTTTGGAAAGCTTTCTGTTTCAGCTTCTGTAATACTTGCCTTATAGCTTGTTGAAGTCTATTTTAGAAAACAAGTAACAATATTTTCAAAACCTAGCAGAAGTTTGAAAGATGAAACAATATTTGAAGGTTAGATACAAGGGATAAGCCATGAAAGTAGCCACACTACTGATTGATACTGAGCTTGTGTAGTTCACTTTGTGAAATAGAAGTTACCTGATTTGCTTAGAGATATGTTGTTGCCACCACAGGCATGAAAAATCTTATAAAGAAGTATGAACTGCCACGACCTGAAGAGGTTGCAGCTCTAAAACAGAAGTTAGAGAAGTGTCACAGCCCGGAGCTTTCACTTAACACTAACATGTAAGTAGATACTGCTCTGTAATGTATTATCCCTCTTTTTCTTTTTTTTTAATGCGGTGGGAACATTACTTAATGCTGATCTTGCAGTGAATGAAAATGAAAACATGTCAACATATTGTAAGAGTGTCAGTTCAGATTCTTGGTTCTCAGGATCAGGTAGGTAAACAATGCTTACATACGTTCTATGCTGATTTGCATTGCAGGCCCTAGTGGTGCTTATTTTTTAACACAAAACTGGAATCCCGAGTGGCTTCTAAATATGATCTCATATGTCTTGAGAATCATGGTCTTCAAAAGTATGTGAATTCTGTAAGGAGTTAATGCTTTCTTAAGAATGATGTTGCAGGTAAAGGACTTGCTAACGTTTTCTATCTGCCCTTTTCATTTTAGTACCCACTGTGAACTTATAGTAGGCTGCTATTTTTGAATTTTGATAGCTTTTTTTTTTTTTTTTTTTTTTTTTAATGTGACAGATTTGTTCATAAACTAATCTAAAATACTGTACCAGATAATGAGTCTGACTCTAAAACTTGTTTTTTCCTATTTGGGGCTTAGGAAGAAGAGGAAAATTGGTGAAGATGATGAATATAACTCAAAAAAGCCTAAAATGGATGAGGTCAGTTAATGTACAAGACATTACTTTTCCACTCAGTAGTAACTGGCAAAACCCACACATTGTTGAGACAAACTTCTCCCTCTCGCATTACAAAAGTTGCTCAGAATATTTTTAAAGTTTTTTAAACATCTAGTGTAAATCTCCCTTCTTTTATTTGTAAACCATTTCCTCTTGTTCTGTCACTACCAGACCACTTAAAGTCTGTCTCCCTCATGATTATAAGCTAATTATAATTGAATTACTGTAATAATTAAAGTACTGGAAAGCCATGATGAGGTCTCCCCAGTGTCATCTTTTCTCTAGGCTGGACTTGCCTAGCTCTTTAGCCTGTCTTTGTAGGAGAGGTGCTCCAGCCTTTCTTGTGCTCAGTTTCCCAGGCCTGGACGTGTGGTACTCCAGATGAGTAGTCCATTCCAGTGGCCTTCTGTGGTGGGAGTGATGTTATGAGTAGATGAAGGGCAACTGGTGTCCTCTACCTGCACTTCTGGAAAGTCTGACATCATCCCACAGTTCATTCTTATTTCTAAATTGGAAAGATACAGATTTGAAGGGTGGATTTTTGGATGGATAATGAACTTGTTGAAGGCTCTTTCAGGGTACATTTAGATCTGCGAGATGGGATGTCTCAGGAGCAGATGGAAGCAAACTGCACTTAGAGCAGCACAGAGGGTTATAGGTTTTATTCGACATGCACAGACTCATACACACAGGCATCCATTTTAGATAATGCCCATAAGCAGGAAGCAGAAACTCCCTAAGCAAGTGTACTCACTATACTTGCTGACCCTTGAGAGATGGCAAAATGCTGAAAGGAGAGAGAAGGAACATGCTGGTGGTACACTCAATAGGTGGTGCCAGCCAGGCGTCCCCTGCTTCAAGGTGCACTTCTCTCTGCCCTGCTGCAGCCTCTCTCCTGCTTTTAATTCTCCTCAGGCTCTGCAGGGCTTTTTTTCCACCTGCACACTGTACCTGTGTGGCCAGTGCGTGATGCAGAGCCCAAGTGGAATACCTGCTTGCAAAACAGTTACAAGTGTGGCATGCTCTTGTTTTTTGCTCTTGGAAATGCACAGCTTATGGTGGTGACTGTGTTTAAAAAGTAGTGTTTTGTATCAGAATTTTCTCTATCAAACAGCATTATTGTGTGCTCTTTGTATCTTCTGTAGTTTCCATGGAAATAAATGGGAGGCATTATTTTCAGAGCTGTCCATATACATTTGGTGTAGGACTTGAAAAAATTTGTATTTCTGTTTGGAGCCTGGTCTTACATATTAGGTAGGAATGACAGTGTTTCTTGCTGGTTGTCAGGAGCAAGAAGATTGTCAGTATGCAAGAAAGGTATTGTCAATCATTAATGTGCTTCTTTTGCACCAGCATTTTGGCAGAAGGGCATCCCTCAAGAAGATAAAGCATGTGTTTTATCAGTTTAAACTTGCTGTTTAAGTCATTTACTTGCAATAGGCACAGTGTAGAGATTAGTGTGAAGTTGGTTGTATTACTTGAACTCTCTTTAAGCAACATGTATATAAAAGATATTACTACACGCAGCACTATCATGTGCACAGTTTTGTATTGCTTGGTCACCTTACTGTAAAATGACACTTGTTTTCCTTTCCTTAGGAAGAATGGACTGATGAAGACCTTGGGGACTTGTGAAGCCTATTCCTTTGCTTACTGTTCTGTGGCACACGTGAACCTGCTTATTGAAGGTTCTGTAGACTGAAGCAGGAGGTATTTTTTTACATCGCTTTTTAATTTCTTTGCAATAAAACCTTTATTTTAAATGTTAGTTAATTGTAGCTCTATTTTAAAACATCTCACCATCCAAGGTCAGTAAGAAGTATTCAAGTTTTGGTTTAGCAGCACCTTCAGGTGCAACTTAAGAATTGGCTTACAGCACAGCAGTACCTAACGTCAATTCTGGCATTTAGCAAAGTGATTAAATACATGGACAACACAGATCTGCTAATAAATCCTTAAGTACTTAAGAGCAAGATGTGCTGCTGTCCTCTGCCCAGGTTTGCCAGTGAAACTGCTAGAAGAATATAACCTTGCTCATAACATTTTTTTGCATTTGAGAAGCTCTTCTCAAGTGTTCTAGATTTATTTTCATCATTGTTTTTTTTTCATTATTATTATTTTATATAAGCAGATGCAAATTTGTTCTTCAGAGTTGTTTTATTTTTTTGCTGTGTTATACTGATGATACCCAGCCAACCACATTTTAAAAATGACCTATTCTAGACAGTATGCTTTTCATAAGTCATCATTAACAGTGGCAAAGCTGCTTTTCTTCCTTGACTGCTCAGCCTATCATAGTTTCACCTCAGGAGGCCTCACCATTTACATAGTACCTAGCAGCTAAGGGAAGAGTGATTTAACTGAAACACCTTTTAATGGGCCATCCTTAATATGTTCTGAACTAGCTGTAACCTGCTAGCAGAGCACTAAAAAAAGGGAAGTTATAAACTGGCCCTGTGATTTCTGTATTTTAATTAATTACCTCGCTGTGTTACATAAGCAGGCAAGCCTGGTAGTGAAGAAAACAGTATTGTTACTTCATTTTTCCTATGAGCTGCAATTTAAAATGGACTTGACCAGACCTTACTGTGTTCTGAGACTTGTGCTCCTGACCCTTTGCCAGCTCTGTTGCCCTTTCTTGGGCATACTCATTGCCTCAGTGTCTTTCTTGTAGTGAGGGGTCCAAAACTCAAGAACACAGTACTTGAGTTGCAGCCTCATCAGTGCTGAGTATGGGTAATAATCACCTCCTGCTAGCTACAATCCTGCTAGCTACAATTTCTGATACAAGCCAGGATGCTGCTGGCCTTTTTGGCTGTCTGGGCACTGCTGGCTTGCATTCAGCTGGCTGTCAGCACTCCCAGATTCTTTTCCACTCTACAGTTTTCCAGCCACTCTGCCCTAAGCCTGTGGCTTTGCATGGGGCTGTTGTGACCAAAGCAATAGTTGGTCTTGTTGAACCTCTTAGAGCTGGCCACAGCCCATCAATCCAGCCTGTCCACATTGCTACAGAGGGACTTCCTACTCTACTCCTACTTGGTGTCATCTGCAAACATATGAAGGATGCACTCAGTCCCTCATTCAGGTCATCAATCACAGAATCACAGAATTGAAGGGGCTGGAAGGGACCTCCAGAGCTCATCGAGTCCAACCCCCTGCCAAAGCAGGTTCCCTACAGCAGGTCGCACAGGTCGGCATCCAGGCAGGTCTTGAACATCTCCAGAGAAGGAGACTCCACCACCTCCCCGGGCAGCCTGTTCCAGTGCTCCGTCACCTCACTGTAAAGAAGTTCTTGCCACATTTGTGCAGAACTTCCTGTGCTGCAGTTTCCGGCCGTTTCCCCTTGTCCTGTCTCCACTCACCACTGAAAAGAGTCCGGCCTCGCCATTCTGCCCCCACACCTTAGATATTTATAGACCTGGATCAGGTCCCCTCTCAGTCTTCTTTTCTCAAGGCTGAACAGACCCAGTTCTCTCAGCCTTTCTTCATAGCAGAGATGCTCCAGGCCCTTCACCATCTTTGTGGCCCTCCGCTGGACTCTTTCCTAGAGATCCCTGTCTTTTTTGTACTGGGGAGCCCAGAACTGGATGCAGTACTGCAGATGAGGCCTCACCAGGGCAGAGTAGAGGGGGAGGATCACCTCCCTCGACCTGCTGGCCACGCTCTTTTTAATGTACCCCAGGATGCCGTTGGCCCTCTTGGCCACAAGGGCACACTGCTGGCTCATCTCAATAAAGATTTTAAACAGGACAGGCCCCAATTCTGATCCCTGGGAAGCATCACTTGTGACCGGTCTCTAACTGGATTTAATTCCATTCACCATTGCTCTCTGGGCCCAGCCATCCAGCCAGTTCTGTGTAAGGCTCAGGGTGTATCTGTCCAAGACACAGGCTGTCAGCTTCTCCAGGAGAATACTGCAGGAGACAGCATCAAAGGCTTTGCTGAAGTCTGGGTAGACCACATCAACAGCCTTTCCCTTATTCACCAGATGGGTCATTCAGTTATAGAAGGTGATCAGGTTTGGCAAGCAGAACCTGCCTTTCATGAAGCCATGCGAGCTGGGCCTGATGCCCAGTTGTCCACACATGCTGTGTGATGGCACTCAAGATTGCCTGCTCTGAGGTAAGGCTGGCAGGCAGCTGGAAAGCAATTGGAGATTGTGAGAACATGTAAGGAAGTGTCACAGCAGAGACTCAGATGAAGTCCTTTCACATAAGAGTGAAAGTAAAAGCAAAATGCTTAACAGACGGGAAATGCTGTGTAATACCTTAACAGCTGCATTTGTATTACACAAGAATTATTTATGTGATTATCTCATTAGTCTTGTCAGTGACTCTCAGCATCCTTTTACTCCTTATCACATCAGTCCCAAGAGTTGCTGTGAATGAGGAATGTAGAAACACACTCTGAGCACCCACAAAGGTACATACTGAGTATTTTTCCCCTCCCTTACTCAAACTCCTAGCTTCTGTGTGTTACACTGCATACCAGTATGGTAGCACTGTTCTGCGGATTCATAGTAAACACTAAAGTGATGCCACAAAACTAAAGACAGTAGGTACACTGTAAAGTACAAAGTATAATCATGTGTGCAGACAGGAGAAAAAAAATCCCACAGCAGCCAAAGTTAGCCAGTTTTCATAGAGTTGATCTGGAGCTTGATTTATTTCCAAAACTTACTTTTCATGTATAAAAATAAGATTCATGGTAGACTTACAGTACACAAGAGACCAACCAATACATATTTTATAAAATGGTTTAATGAATGCATGCATGTCTGATACAATGATCAATAAATTTACTGAATTCAAATTATTTACTGTTGTAAACATTTTACAAAAGCATTGTGATTTATCTGGATATACAGTCCTTGATGGAAGAACTATTTCAGACTGAATCAGTGGCACATCAAAAAATAAAGCTGATGAGATCCATTCTGCATATTCTCTTTCAACATGATTCCAGCAAGAGAAACAGTATGGTATAAAAGTGTACAGTAAAGATTGTTTCTACCATAACATCAAATTCTGAAAACTGTAAATACAAGTTAAAGTGGTTGAAACAGTCAGAAGTCATAATTATTGTAACCAGTCAGAAATTACAGTAAGAAATGTTATCCAGTTATATGTAGCTGTCAAGACAAAACATTTCTTTCCTTGTATGTTGATATATTTTCCAACAAGACAGCAAACTTTGGCAATTAGAGGTGTTGAAAGTAATTTTCAAAGTTCAAGACACAGTCACAGCATTTTCTTTGCAGAAGGTGAATTGTACACCAAGGCTCAGAGGTTGTGAAAACTCTTTCCAAGTGGAAAAAAAGTGCAAACATCCTGCACAGATAGCTTAAAAAGCTGCTGGTACAATCATTCACCAACAGAATCTTTGTTTTCTTTTTGCATAGTTCACACATCACTGGGAATGTGACAGGGTGTGCTATTTTTGGCAAGAGCAAGAAGAAAGTGATACTGGTGTGAGTTGCCATGTCGGGCATGCTGGATCCATGCAGAATTCAGGTAGAGGGCTGCTACCTGATGTTATTAGACACTGAATACTGATTCTGTTTTTGTTGAAGCAGTTCTGTAATAGCCAACAGCTTCTTAAGAACATGCTGTAGAAAAAGAATTGGTACAACAAGACATTATTAGCAACTAGAAAAAAAGTCTTGATATGCATTTTCAACAGCACCAATTCCCTAATTAATAAGACATTATTTATTTCAAAAATGAACTTGAAAACAACACTGTGAAATCTAATCATTGTGTGCACTGATCTTATTACTTTCTGGTTTACCAGAGGCTAAGAAAATGCACTGCCAACGTACTGTTGGATATTCAGACTATTTTCTTTCTTGCACCCACTATGGTAGAATTGTTTTTAACTAAGATAGGGTGACCATGAATCATTAGGGCATCGATGAAAAAAAGAGAAGGGAATTTTGCCAAAGAAGAAACCCATGAGAATAAATTTGTCCTTTGATGTAGAAAGTTAATTTTTTGCATGACACAAACAGAACTACATCTTTCATCATCTTGTATATTAGATTTTTCTAAAGATCTACTTTGATTTTTTTTTTTAAACTTATAGTATTCCATGAGAGGGTTTGTGAACGAAACAATACTCGTTTGTACAAGCACATGAATCCGCCATACAGATTTAGGAGTTTAAGTTAAGGCCTTGAAAATAATTTTTTAAAAAGGTAATTATGAGAGAGTATTTAGAAGCAGTGGAATTAATTATCAATCTCCAAATCTTCACCTACAGCAGCTGTCCCTGCCCTGAAAAACAAAAAAAAGCCATTTCCTGCACAGCACCACATACTAAACATTACTCGTGCAGTAACAAGAAATCCTTACTTGAGGTTCACTGTAATTAACAGATGAAAAGGCGGCGTATTACTAAATACATTATCTCAAAAGTCTACAGAAGTAACTTGAAGTTATTCCTTTTTATGTTTTATAAAGCTATTTGTTACAAATTAGTCTGTAGGTTTAGCTACTTACAGTAGCCCTGCTTAACAGCTGGCAGACTAATAATGGTTCACAGTGGGTTCGATAGAAAAGTTTGCCATGTTTATCGATGTACTAGAAAACTGGGAAGGCAGCCATAGAAAGCTAAGGAAAGCAAATTCCATCCAGCTGGAAACAGGTAAGACCATTAAACCAAAAATCTAGAGAACCTGTCATGAATTTTGTGGACTTAAGCCTTCCTCTAGAAATTAAGAACTTTCACCATAACTGTGAAAAAACATCCTTGTTTTTATTTGCATGAAGCAGCAGCTCACAACTATGGGCTGTTTGGCCTTTATAGCTAATAAACTCCTGGTGATAAGCACATTTTGAGATGTTTACCAGGTATAATGCTCTTCAGAAGTACTGCAAAAGAATCCCAACATTGCAGAATAACTTGAGATATGCTGTTTGTACCTCTGATTTGACTGTTAAGCTTTCTAACTTACCTGCATTACACCTCTCTCATTACTGAGTGTCCGAAGTTCATCTGAGTGTGCCACGCAGATCTCATGCAGGGCTGCCAGATCACGAGATAGGTCAGTTCGAGAGTGCTCTGTAGTGTCTGGAAGCTCAGGGACATTCTTGAAGAAAAGCAATGAGAGCAGATTCAAGGGTGGTGAATACTTGGATATACAGGAAATTATGCTACTGCTGTACAGGTGTGTCAATTCAGTTGTTTTACACTGCAAAGTAGTACGGCACTGTTAAGTCTCCTGAGCTAATTCTTCTACCCATGTTTTCTGTTTCTTCCTCTCCAATATAAGCAATTTCTATTCCTGCTAGAATAGCTCAATAAAAAAAAATCTCATTTTGCTACACTACCACTAAGTGAAGAAAACTATTAAGGATAAAGATTCAACCTCCCAGTAAATAAGGAGATAATCCATCTATTGTGTGCCCTTTTCAATTTAAATAAAAGAACATCAGCAGCAAAAAATAGAGCAAAGTCTGTAATGTCAAGTAACAGACTTGTTAAACCAATCATAAAACAGTAACACTGTAATTAAAACAGATTAATCCAACCATTATTCTCAAACCAGTTGTTATGACCTCATACAAACTAATTTAAAGAAAACTGACACATAATTTCACACAGAAACTAAAGTTGAACCAGAAGAGGTGACATACAGCAACCTACTGAGTGCCAGAAAAGAATATTCATTTTTGAGTCTAATCAAAACATTCTAGGACATCCTTTAAGTCACTTTAAATGAATCAGTTCAGGAGGGTAGGCACATATCCTTCATCTTCATTTATAAAATAAACATTCGTTTCAAAAGATCTACCCATGAGCTTCTAATTCCTTTTACAGCTGTCATACACAAAACAGAGTTTTGTAATAGAGCAGTTCTTGTTCTAGACTGCAATATCTCGTGTGCTAGCAGACATCTGGAAATGGTTAACTGAAATGCAGCATATTGTTTGAAGAGAAATTTAAATCTTCGGTAAAAGCTATACAACAGATTATAGGCAGGAATTTTTTGGTTTAAGATACATTTGTAAAGGTTTTGACCAAAGTATATAATTCTTACGTAGATATTTTAGCTTCTCACTTCTATAAAGGTGCTAATTGAATACAGTCGAATGACATCTGATGGTTTTAGTTTTGTGTGACAGGACACAGATCTGCAGGTTTTACAGATGCAGAAGACAAATTTTATTCAGTAACAAGCATTAAAAATCACCTAAGAGCTGATATGTTTTTGAGCTAGTTCATAAAAAGGGTAAAGAAATTTTCATTTATGGTGTAGCATGTAACTTCCAATGAAGAATTCTTTAATCACTTACCCCAAGTTCATCTAAGAACATGATCATGCGGTGTTTGTTGCTCTTGATGAACGGATTTACCCCTTCCATATATGGCTCCTAGTAATTTTTAAAAGTCTTCATTAAATTATTCATACATTCATTAGATGCATTCATAAAAATACATACTGGCATGCAATCCAAAATTTCTGAAATATGCGTGTTCTTCCAACACTATCCTCAATAAACAAATACTACTTTCAAAAAGTATAATAAAATATGATTGTAAATTTACAAGACTGTAAATTTTAAAAGTGTGTTTTTTAGCAATATTTTCCTGTGTGTAGATTGGGCACAGACTGCATATGTGACAACAGAACACAGTGGAGGAGAGAGCACAGAGCAGTGCTAACTGCCTCTTGTGCCCACAGCGCTCAGTCAGATCGAAACCCAAGAGCCTTACACGATACATACAGTTGTGCCATTTGGCAAGCACCATGCAGTGACTGCCAGTCATGTTCCAGCCTACCTACATGCCTGTGTGTGAGCCTGTGAAGACATGTTTTTTTTTTTCAAAACTAAGCAGACCTGGCAAACCAAAAGGTTGGATGCTCCTGCTCTACACCAACCTCAGAGTTTAATTTGAAAATGAATTACTATATACAGAGATGTCTGCTGAGTTTCTTGTGTTCTCATAGCATCAGTATGTAGAGGCATCACACATTAAGACAGGTTTCTTTCTCCCAGAACAGTATGGCCTCTCTTCCCAAGGCAGCTAGACTACTACTGCCCTACTTCAGGTCAATACCCTGTTCAGTTCCAAAGACAGAAAACACTTCAAGAACTAGGATAACGCTTCAAGAACTGATGAGGACAAACATGTCAGGTGACAAGCTCTGCATATGGAAATGGCAGCAACACAATCCTAGTTGGTGTGTGTGTGCGTGTATAATATTCACCTTAGCTCCAAATTCAACCAGATTTGCTAAGTTCTGCACAGACTTGGCGACCAGCGTCAGTGTTCTTGCAGCAGTAGGGGAAGGAGAATCTGATAGGAATACAAAGTATTGTTACTGGCTATAGCATACAGATCCAACACCAGCCAAAAGAAAGCAAACCTCTTCTGCAGCTTGTGTTTTTAATAGAATTAAATGCTTTGAATGTTTAACGGAGCAGCATGTGGAAAATGGCACCTGGTGAGGCAAAACTTACAATGCTTTAGTAATTATATCCACAAAAATAAATGTGAACGTGTGGATTTCCTTTATTATTTTTATACTGAAGAAATATGCCAAACAAACTTTAGTATGAGTTATGTGAAATGAGAAACATTTTCAGTAACACGAAATAGTTCTGCAGAAAGGAGGATTGCTTGTTAAAATATTAAAAAAAGTTTACACTTTTCCTCATTTGTGTATACCTACCTAAGCAGTCTCTTAAGCATCACACAAGTTATACTTTAAGTTACTTGCACCAGGACTATAGAATAAACACAGTGTGCTATCCTAGCTTATATTTCCATGAAATTACATTTACTTACTGTACTCAGTATTGCACTTAACACTTTACATTAACCTCACAGTCAGCTAAAACTTCATTTATTTTTTTTTTTTAAAGTGACAGAACCAGGTGCATCTCTGCTTCCCCTACTTCACAGGAAGCAGCCTGGTCAAAAGCCAGGTTTTAATTTTTTCAGATTTGGCATATAAATTCAGAATTGTCTAATTCTCTGTAAATATGGTACATACTGTTTGTGTCTAACTGCATCTTTTTCTCTGTCTTCCTGCCCTCCTATTTACTAATCCAGCAATGCACTGAAAATAAGTTCTGTTTCTCTCTTGCGTAGCTGGAGTTTAGATTGAGCCACTCACTGAGCAACTAAAGCCAGATGTTGATAGTATCTAGTGTTATAGTGCAATTCTTTGAAGAAGTGCTGGGTAACCTTTGTACCTTGCAATCCAGAACATCAAGTCCACTGAACCAGTGGACGTATATTATTTTATAATATTACGTATATTTTATAATATTACGTATTTTATAATAATACGTATATGAAACACGTATGTTACTTCAAACAACTCCAGTATGCTTGGAGCAAAGGTTCTTTCAGGACAGTTACGCAGGGTATACGACTCGCTGCTGAAACTGAGCTGTAGCTCCATAGCCAGCCTTCAGGATACTTTTTTCTCATTACTGAAGTTGAGGTATGTTGGAAGACTTGCTCCCAAAGAAGAAGCCTCCCCCAGCACTTTTTTTTCTTTCCTCCCAGCAGCTCTAAATCCTGTAGCTGTATCTGTGAGTTTATCTTAGCAGTAGTAAATTAGCTGAACATATCCAGAGGACTTCAAGACAGGCTTAAAAGGAGTTACACATTTTGATACTTTCTGTTTGAGCCCTTCTTATTTAGATATCTTAGAGTGTAAAAGAGAAAATATGCTACATTGTCTGAAAAATTAGAAAGAAAGCTTTCCTGTATCCAAGTTCTTATTCCCTCTTATTTCCAAATCAGCATCTTACTAGTAAAATCAGGGAAGGAAGAAGAGCCATGGCTCATGCAAGCTACATGTCCCCTACTCTGGGGTCATCTTTGCCAGAATATATGGCAACAAAGATGAGGTACAATATATTCAAACATTTAAAAACTGAGTTTTAATAATTTTCCTTTCAGCATTTCACACCTTTCCTTTCTTTTTCCTACATAAGGAATACAGCAAAATCTCAATTTTCATTTTCCTCTATACATCCTTTTATCTAAAACACACATAATGATGTTCCATCTTAAAAACCTCATATCTGTAAGTTTAAAATGTCCACAAACATTCCTAGGTGACTACAACAGAAGTTCACTCCAGGAAAGTCCCATGCCAGCTGTGTCAGATGTGATCCCTGGTTATGCCAACATCCCAGTTTCTGTCAAAGAGCTGGCTGGGAGAATGCTATCTGATGCTGGCCGGCACTGCCACAGATCGATTTTGCAATTCTGCTTTTGCAAACAAGAATGTTCCCTTGCCATTGTTGTAGTTACTACTACAGATGCATCCTACCAAGAGAGCAGCAAAATTCCAGGTTAACTAAAATGTGGTGAGAATATTTACTTGGGCAAGTTCATGAGAACACTCTTATTTATGACCTGCAAGTCAAATGAGATTACTGATTCAAGTCCATGCATCCCACCTTTTCTAAATGCTTCCTCTCTTTCATCTTTAAAATTGACTGAACTTAATGACTAAAAGCAAAGACTTCTACAGTGTGTGACAGTTATCTAAGCAGCAGATTCAATCCAGAAAATTACTCTTGAATAACTAAGGGCCCACAGGTATTCCAGGCTCTCCAGACACACTTCCACAGAATCACAGAATTAGCAAGGTTGGAAAAAGTCTCCGAGATCATCCAAATCCAACCATCTACGTATCACCAACATTTCCCACTAAACAGTGTTCCTCAGTACAACACCTACATGGTTCTTGAGCACCTCCAGGGTCGGTGACTCCACCACCTCCCTGGGCAGACCATTCCAGTGCCTGACCACCCTCTCTGAGGAGAACTGTTTCCTAATACCCAGCCTGAATCCCTCCTGCAACTTGAGGCCATTCCCTCTAGTCCTATTGTTAGTTACATGGGAGAAGAGGCCAAACCCTACCTCTCCACAAACTCCCTTTAGGTATGTAGAGAGCAGGAAGGTCACCTCTGAGTCTCTTTTTCAGACTGAACAATCCCAGCTCCCTCAGCCGCTCCTCATAAGACTTGTGCTCCAGACCCCTCACCAGTTTCCTTGCCCTTCTCTGGACACACTCCAGAGCCTCCATGTCTTTCTTGTAGTGAGGGGCCCAAAACTGAACACAATATTCAAGGTGCAGCCTCATCACAGCTGAGTACAGTCTCTGTAGATCTTGCATAGCTCTCCACAGACTCTACATGTCAACTCTATAGATCTTTTTCACATAAAACATATCATGAAGTTCAGCCATGAAGTTCAGTGCTGCATTGTATTCAAAGTGAAACCTGAAGATCACACGTTTAATTTTTCCACACTTCTAGAATACACTGCACATTGCTAGACTTCAACTCCACAACATGTTATTAAATTCAGCAACACATTCTTCTGGGGTTTAAAATGAGACACTAGAGATAAAAACCATCTAATCTTTGAGGGTGAAAAGCACATGCTTAGGGAAAGACATGAAGTGATGTGGATTACATGAGTTTGGACACTCTTCAATAACTTCCTAATTTGCTACGTTAGACACTAAAGTAAATCCATGTCTATTAGTATACAATGCATGAAATTGATCTGAAGCATATAGTCACCTGAGATGATATTAAACATCCTTGGGTTCAGGATAGCAGGACAAATCAGTCGGAGAAAAACAAAGCCACTGAAATTGAAAGAAATTTGTATTTTGTTTAATAGTAATATTAACGTAAAATTGTGTAATCTTGAACAGTTCAAGTTAATGTGGAAATCTTTTTGAGACAAACAACAACAAATCAGCCTGCACTTTGGGAATATGGTTGTTAATTAGGAATGTCTTGGTATGACTTCAGCTACCAAAAAACTGGAAGAGGAGGCATACTGATTTCCCAATTAAGGTGGATTGCTGAAACCAACTGGGAAGAACTTGACTGTGACGTCACTATGAAGCCAAGACCACACTGGCTTCAAAAAGAATAAGTCCCTGGTCCTCTACCATCCAGAGGTTTTCCAGTTTTCTAAAGAAGGCATAATCATGCAGCCTTTGACTCCCCCAACCAATGTAAGTGTTGCAGGAGTACAAGGGCAGAAGGAAAGCTCTCTTTTGGCAGCAACACAGCTAAGCAGATCCAAATCCTGATGACAGTATGCTGTAGTAGAAGAATAGCATGGGATTTGCTGTGTTCCTCCCAGAACTAAATGCTGCCGCTTAGGAAGCTGAAGAAAAGTATCATTCAAGATAAAGCAACTTTCAACTATGTTGAGAAAAATCTAATTTTCTTCAAAAGCAGAAGTAAAATACATCTAATTCATGTCAACCTTAATTCTTACTAACTGCTGTAAGAGGAAGTTACATAAAGACCAGCTAAGGTGATTTACATCATGCTTCATTTTGCTTGGACCAGCAGACTGTTTTTCACTGTAACGATAACAAAACCTTAACTGACAAGGAAGGGAAGGGGATGTCACACAGCCTTGTTTGCTGTTGAGTGCAGAGTGACTAACATTCATATTATTTGGAAATGATGCATGGGTTATTGGTAACGTTAGCATATCTTCCATATGCCCAAGGCATCTGAGTTCTAATATATACTTGTAAGGAAGTTTCTTTTTCCTCCAAGAACCACAAATTATGGGCTGGTAAAACAACTGTCCTGAACCTCAGTGGAGCAAAAAAAAAAAAAAAATAATTGTCTATGGTGTGAATATAAAGATATGAGAAAGTATGCAATCTGGAAATCATGGAATACAGACCAATCTCTCCTAAGTGCCTACCATTGAAGACCTGTGAGGTATGAATCCTGCTAATACAGAATACTTGGGGGTTCTTACTCTTTCACCCTGTGTTAATAACGAGTCTGATGTGGAGTCCTGAAATAACGGATAATATAATAATGAATACTGACATGGAGTTTTGGAAATCAGGTAGAAATGGCAACATTTTTTCAATGAGGTAGCTGATACACTATTCAGACATCTAAAAATTAGTCTTATAAAACAGCTTCCTTCATAAAAGGTTGCAACAGTCTAGTAAGAAGTTGCAACTATCCAAGGTCTTCAGAATAAGTGGGACTCTCCTAATAGGAGCAGCTCTGATTTGAAGGCAAAGCCCTAGCTAGCATAGTACCCCCAATTCTGTAAGCCACAGCTATTAGTGTCAAAATGATTTAAAAAGAAAAAAAAGGGCCAAAATACAAATCTTCTGAAAATCCCCAACAGGAGGAAAATCTAACCTCAGCAAATCATGATTGCCAGATACCGGGGGAGGGAGGAAAGTGCAGGATGGGACTTGCCCAAAACCTCAAACACTAACATCTAGGAACAGACTGTCAAGGTCACATCTTTTTTTTGGACTGGCAATAGGTAGTCAGAGGAAGGACTTGTATATGGCTTTGGATTATGAATACAGATTAGAGTTTTTGTACCCAGTGTAACTTCAGAGGAGTCAAGTTGGATATGTTCCAATGTGGCAAGGCTGGAACAGAGAAATGAGGGATCCTAATACAGTATAGAATTGCATGGTTTCAGAAGCCAACACTGTTAATAAGAGTGACTGGCATCAGATCATGCAGCACCAGCAACTGGGAGCTCTCGCTGATGCAGTAAACTAAATACTGCAATACAGACAGTAGCTCAGTGAAGCCTAATGACACTTGGATTACCTTTATGAGAAGATTTCACACCATGCTGGTTCTGCATTTTAAGGGGCAGCGACCCTAACTTTTGTAGGTTTTCTCCAATAATCAACATATGCTTACATAAGTGTAGCTGAATAATGTCTTCTCAGGTGGCATATGACAGGATCACAATCTCCAGAAGATATTACTCTCTACAGGTATTACAAAGGCTAAATATTGCTTTGAGAGAAGTTTTCTTTTTTCCCCGCTCACTCCCCCGCATGAAAATGGGAATCATTATTTAAGTCGTAAAACTTAACATAATGCAAGTAAATTTGAAGTTAAAACTATTACGTAAAGCCATCCTGACCTCTGTGCTACATCTTATTCTGCAAAAGTCTATGAATGTGCTTCTTGCAAGCTCATAATCCTTAATTGGGATATCATGCCTCAGTATCTTAATTATCTTCAATGTCATTATCTATGTAAGTATTATGAAGTTTTGTCACAAAGAAAAATAGATTAAGCACACTGAAGCTTGTTAGAGGTAAGACATTAAAAGATTACTTTCAACACAGTAACACACAGCTTACCTAACAACTCTGGTTCTCATGGTTGTATTAGCAGGCCACTTGTTTTGAACAGACTTCTGCAAGCACCCATAAATATACCTCAGTGTCCTGTAAAAATGGTAGCTAATTACTCATCAGATAAGATTGGAGAATAAAAAAAATCTAGTCAGAAAGGATCCTGTCCAACTGCCTACTTGATACACAAATGTTATCAATTCCAAGTCTACTATTTAGACATTTAAATTAATTAAAAATTTCTAAGTTAATAAATCTGTAAAAACTCAGCTTATAATTGTTCATTAAAAAGTAGATTTATAAACTAGGAAAATGTTTTCAATGATGCATAGTTCTATTCATGTAGGTAACATTAAATGTGCATTTAACGTTTCATGTTTTTTTAAAAACCTATGTTTATTAAAAAAGTACAAATTTGATGTTTGGATTTATTTTTTACTTTTAACTCAGTAGCAACTTTTCTTTCCATAAATGAGGGTTACGTTTTAATAGTTAAGTGTCTAAGCAACTACAAAATTTCTCCTCTCCAATATTAACTGTGGCACTTTCCACGTGTTTCCATGTGTTTAGAACTGCATCACATAAATTAAAAGGAACACACCTTTTAACCTTGCCAGCACTACCAGAAAACAAACATTTCTGTTATCTACTATTAAAGAGTTTGTTTACATTTTTGAATGCAAATGGAAGAGAACTGTTAGTACTATCAAGTTCTTTTTAGATGGCTCAGATCTAAGATAAGAACACAGAGGTTGCATTGGCACTTAAAAAGGAAAAAAATTAACCTCTGCACTTCCTTGATAGAAATAATCATAGCACAGCAGACTAATACTCTGCTTATATTTTTGATGTACTGTTAATAATTCTGTCTCTCTTCCCCAGAAGAGGAATTATAAGAACTTGTTAAATTAAAATTAAAATTAATTAAAATTTAAAGTTAAACTTTTTTAAATTAAAGTTAATTAAAATTGTTTTCTACACTCTTTCAGGATACAAAATACTGATTATCTTTATGCTTCTTTCCCTGAAAAGCAAGAAGCTTTTGTAAAAAGGCACTATTTATACCTGAAAATGTTGGTTTTAAATCCTTCTGTATTCCACTGTACAAATTATCCTGAAGACCCTACCAACTCTGAACAGTCTTGTGATTGATTAGCAGAAGGTGATCCCATAAAAATACCATTTTAAGGTGCAATGTAAACCACATAAGCAGGAATTTTCAAATACAAATCAGAAAAGTGCCAACTTACGGAGGCAGTATTTCTGCAGCCATGAATATTTTCTCTACCAATTCTGAAAGTATACTGAGTAGATGTGCCAAATTAGTGTTAACATCTTCATTCTTCTCTAGTTTTGAAGGATTCAACTAAAAAGAGAAAATGATTAGGCTTCCACTCCTACCAGAACAACACAGCTTCATAATACTACACAACGAAGACTTCTTTGAAGTAAATTAAAAATGCTGCTACAGTAGAAATCTCAGACTCCTACAGAACTCATCTGCTTCAGTGGCTACACAGGAAATCAAGAGCAGCAGAGGTTCTAGTATGTTACGCCTTTAATACTTAGGATATTCCACACTGCCCATTCACATGACCCTTTTGTATCTTTTTAACTCAGAATTCTGAGGACCCCCATCCTTTCCACAATGAAGTTGCAGGAAAACACAGAAGTTAGGAGAATAATTTAAAATAAATAAATAAATAAATCCCCTCCCCTCCAACCCTACCCTGAAACCTCCCCCCAAAAATCAGCAAGATCAATAAGCAGCATCAGGGAGTTTAAAATCAGAACTGAAGTTCAGAAATTGACCTGCGTGACATCTTGTGCTTACTGGAAGTTATTCAGGTCATGTTGCTCAGTAACTGCTGCAGAACAACTTCTGTTAGCTACAGAGTAAATACCTAACTTGAAAGTTGTGAATTTAAAAATTCAGCACTTCAGAATCGCTATCATGAACACTGCTCACGGCAACACTAGAAAAAAATGAATTTAGATCCTGTATTAATTGCATAAATGGAGTTTTGTTCTGAGAGATAAATGAATATCTCTAAAGATAACATTTAATCCAAGCATAAAATATAACAGTCAGTAGATAACTGTCTCAACAAACCAAGATGTTCACAAACATAGTTCAAGCTATCACCTCACAGGACTGCTTGCTCTCCATTATCTTTAATATAGAGTCTTTCAGTGCATGGTGAACAAAACGCGTTGCAGTGGCTTTCATATACTGCTCCATAAGTGTACTTGCTAAAGTGGTAGCACGAAACAAGGTAGTAGCTTCATCTGAAAGAAGAAGGAAAAAAAAAAAGAGTGAATTAAAAGGTTGAGAAAATGAGACAATAAAGAGCAGAGAAGAAGAAAAACTGCTGCTCACAACTGTATGTTGTAAATAAAGATGACAAAAAGTAAGACACCACAGCCCTCTCCTCCCTACCTGCCCACAGTTTCAGTAAATTTCAGTGTAAATAGAACAATACCTTCCATGCTTATTTCCCTGTCATTTAGTGTTCGTAACAACAAGGACTCAAGCTTTTCATGAAGAAAAATCTTCAGTAAAATGCCAGCCAACAGTGTTCTGTCCTGTCCACAAACATGTGATAAGGCATAGACTACATGAAGTTCTTTCTGGAGTATAAGCTGAAAGAAAAAGAATGAATTTATAAAATTCAGAAACTTATGTAACTATTCAGTAGAAACTGGTGCCATATATCTATAGTAAAATAGATGTCACTATAAATATAATTAAACTGTGTCAAGCACTGTTTTCAAAATTTGTCTCAAATAACAAAGTGAGTTTTGACAGGTGAATTAAGGAAAGTTGAACATTTTTATACCTCTTTAAACTCACTGTATTCCTCTTCTGGCATGATCTTCTCCATAGAATATCGTGCTCGAACACGCAGAGATCCTGGCTCAATACCCTTTAATGGTACATGGGAACTGAGTTGAAACCACTCATCTGTTGCATGTCCTTTTTGTAATCGGCTTAATTGGCAGCGCATAAATACTTCAGGAAAAAAGCATTATTCAATTAATTTACCTCCAGCAAAATATATCAAGTTGTTCATATCAAATAAAATAACTATTTTCATCACATGCCATCTTGCTTCACCAAGGGTATTAATAATAGCAATCAAGACTTTTGCCATCAATAAATTAGCAGGCTCTCTATTCACTATATTCAGATTTAGAATATTCCTGTGAAGTGGAAACACAAAGCAGTCTGTGAGTAATGCATAAACATGCATTCAAGAATGCCACACAGATACGGATGCTGTTTCCTTTGTAACACCCAAGCAGCAGATAAGTTAAGTGCTACCTTGCAATTCCCAGCAGCCATCAGAAAATAAAAGCAGATAAAGTATTCAGAAATCACTGTGATTTTTTTTTTAACCAGTCTTGGGCTGATACCATCATCAGGCCTACTTCCTCACCACTTTGTTTTTACTTTTATTACAGTAACACTACTGAAATTACAATACTCCAAAAAATTTTTTTCTTTTTAAATTCCATTACTGCAAAGTCAAGTCTTCCAGAAATTGTCAGCAGTTCTAGCAGATTTTCCATTGCCTCAGTATTGCAATGTTATCAGGTAATCACCTGATACCCCAATAGAATAGCACCACATTCGTAATGCTCACTTCAGGGCACATCAGTTGCCTACTACTTCATGCTCTTTGGAGCTGATAAACTCCTGTAAGATAATTCATTCATGTCAGTTAAATAGCTGGAAAAATAATTCTTCCATCTTCTACTTATTACCAGAATGGATGGGACCACAATCCCACTAATCAACTTTACAAGAATACTTCTTCCCATCAAATCTTACACACTGCAGCTAAGCAATGTGTTTGGTTTCTTTGGTTGCAAACATATGGCATGTGTCATACACTGGCACACTGATAGAGACAGTGAAATACAGGATCTAGAATAATGTATTTATTTTTTCCAGTGGCTACAGTAGTATTTTGTAATTGCAATATTGCCTGAACAACAGAGGAGCCCCTAGCCTGCCAGAGCAGACATAACTTCCCAGCGTACATTTGCCAATTCTGTGGCACCACAGTGACTTTTTTCCACCTGGCTGCAGCTGCAAAACCTAAACTACCAGCTTCAAAACCAACCTGTGGCACTTCTGCAAATACGAACCACGCTCAGAAGAAAAACAAAGGCTAATACAGTGTTTTACAGACGTGCCCGCAAGTGCTGACCTCCTCCTTTATAAAAAATATTCAGTTTTTCCTCCATTAACTAAATGAAATTAACCAAATATTGTGGTGCTAAACCAAACCAGAACTTCCACTACAGTTCAATACTGTGTAGTACTGCCCTGGCAGACTGATTGCTTCAATTGTCCAATCAAACTTGAGCATCCCAGTTTTCAGAAGCAGTAAACAAAGTCTAAATATTAGGACTTAATTGAATTTTTTTCATGTTTGTTTTTAAGACATTGATATATGCCTATGCAAATAAATCATTGTACAAGTTACTTAGATCCTCTTTGGTAGAGAAATAAAGAGAAAAGGTTTAAGCAGAAATGATACCAAACTCCTTAGTTAAACTCGTAATATTCCCACCTTGTAAAAGCATTTTACAATAATTACTGATTACTTTTAGCAGACAAGCATCCAAGTCAAAAACTTGAGAATTCACAAAACATTTTAAAATACCAAAAACCAGCCTTCATGCTCTTATTTTAGTATTTAAAATGAAAGAAATGGTGGAAGAAATGAAAACAGTGAGACCCATACGTATTAGTGGGCCTTCAATCTGCTTACTACAGCAGAAGCAACAAGCAGGAAAGCTGACTTAACCAAATAATGGGGAAGAAGAACAGTACCAGAGTCACATGGTTCCCATTTCAGGGCAATCCACATTTAGCAACTGCAGCTGGGAAGCAAAATATTTGTGGAAGAAATGAATTTTCTTGCTTTTGGAGAGTTCAGGTGTTATTCAGGCAATGCATCCTGGTCTGTTAGATAAAATCTGGTATTGCTCATTTATTTCCATTTATAATAGGGCAGAGATGCATACTAATTCAACTTGACTTTGTCTAATCCTTGTCCCCAAATTAAATTACTGTTGAGTTATGCTGTGAGGGGAGCTAAGTAACTCTACCCCTAATTAAACTTCCTATCACCTTCCAGCAGCTGGATGCATCCAAAGCCAATAATCTCCTTAATCTGGACAAAGAAGGAAATGACAAAAACAATTTAAAAGAAATTGAAACATTCAATTCACAAATTATCATTGCAGTGGTTCCTGTACTGACTGAACCACTGGGGTAGCCAGATATTTTTTCTACTCAAGCAAATATAAGAAGAGTGCAAGAACATGAACCATGATTAAAGGCGTTCTGTGCGTCAGAGGGACATCATTTTTCCTCCTATTATATGAGAATTTTTCTAGTCAGAGGAAGGACAAAGTTTTGGAATTGCACTCTGGAATTGAGTTCTACAAGAGCACTCAATCTGAGTAGTAATTCTACTTTGATCACAGTTTCTAAATCTCTTCTCTGAAAAAAATCACAAAATTAACAGAGACATAGATAACAGGCTACTAACACAATATATGCAAACTGCAACAACTGCAATAGACTAAGTACTCTGCCAGGCTTTAAAGGCAGGTCTGAACACAATGGAAAAGAGTAATTCTTGGAACAAACTGAGGGTGGGTGAGGTAGTGCTGCACTGCAGGCAACAAACAAGGAGGGTGGGGCTGAAGCTCTTAGAGAAGCAAAACAGCAAGTGATAGTTTTACTAGGAAAAGAGGTTTGAAATATATTATGTGTGAAGGGAATTGAACATAATCTCCTTTTGTTTTTTAATATAGAAGAGCTCAGAAGTCATGCTTTTCAAAATGAGTCCTTTCTTCCTAGAAAGCTGATGTTGCCTTACTAGCTTGCTACTAACCTGCTGAAATACACAGAAACAAATCAACTACTGAAGATGCAGTTGTCTAGTTAATAGGAAGAGAAAAAAAATCTTGTGAACTCATGTAAAAAGTGGAAGAACCTATGGATTCTTTCTTGAAGTGATACTGAGGTAATTTCAGGTTCAAGCCTAAAAGTCATGCCAGGAAAGAATGGAGATGATGCGAAACAAAGAAAATGGCAAATTTTCCAGAGACTCTCAGGATGTTTTTGATTCATTTTTAAATGAAGTAACACATTTGCTCCCTTACCTCGTTCCCAGTAAATACAACAAAAATATTAATGAGGAATTGCATACATGCATACTTAAAACAGCTCAAATAAGTTAACTCAGTGACACAGTAAAACTGAGAGGACTATTACTGATAGATTCTCTTTTGATCTTCCCTTTTTGTAAGCACAGTCACTGCATCACATAATGATGATTCTAAAGAACAGCTAGCAAAGCCAGGAGATACTTAGGACTGGATTACTGTGTATCTCAGTACTAAAAACCATGCAAGTTCTCATTGTAAAAACATGAATGCAAAACCATTAACAGACATCCAAAACATACAAATAGTAGAGTGGTAGGTATAAAAATACACTTAATTCTCTTGTGATAACGTTTCACAAGAGCCATAAAAACTGCAGAAATAATCCACTGCTGCAATACATATGCAACTTTTACAGAAAAATACTTACATATATCTGGATCTTTACTTTTCTTTGTTTTGTTACTAAGACTTATCTCAAATCTATTAATATCAGATGAAAGATCACTAGGAGAAAAGACAGAAAGCCTCAATTAATACTTACAGTTGGCTGGCATTTAATTTTAAATAAACTCATTTCAAACCTGAACTCCATTTACAGACAAAGATAAACATTAACAAAGATATTTAGCTGCCTACAGAAAATCTGCTCACACATTTATGGATAAAAAGCTGCTGGTCTTTAACCACACACACAGTACTTTTAAAAGCACAAGCAAAACAGGAGACTGCTAATGATCTTAAATGCAAAGCATCTTAGCAGAACTGGAGAAGAGTAAGACTTACTCAAAAACAAATTCTTCTGACCACACAGGGTTCTGCCCTTCCCTGATATGTGTTTTTGCTACCTGAACACTGTTCAGGTAGATGTTACAATATGGATTAGTAAAATGCTTTATTGGGAGCGTATGAGCTTCTTCTACATGCAAAATAAGACTGCTGACCTGAAAAAAAAAAAAAAAAAAGAATAAAATTACTCCTTTTTTTCTGGAACAGAAACATTAAAAATATGAATTTTTTCTTCCTCTATGTGGAGGCTTAATGTTAACTTATGAGTAGTGATCACAAACTATTACTTCCTAATAGAAAGGGCAAGGAACAGATGTAATGGATCAATATTTTAACAAGTACCAGTGACAAAATAAGAGCAGTATCTACTGAAAACAAATCTCTGGCACCATATTTTTAATGTAACCTATTTGTTTTTGTTAGTGGTGATGGTTTTTATTTAACTTATCTCTAACAAACACTAGGATTTGTAAATGCTAACTTTTCTACACACAGAAAATTCTCCAGAAACCAAAACCTGGCATCTTGAGTAAAATCACAGATGATTCTAAGCAGAATGGCTTACCCTGTGCTGTTCCAATGGATCACACAAAACTCTTGTTATGCAACACATTATAACCAGTTTTCCCCCTAAACTGAAAACACTTGGTCCGTAATATGGACTCTCAAGACTACAGCAATTGGTAACCCCACGTTTCCAAACAATGAGAAGTGAACTTTCTGAGATCTTACTCATATCAAGGAAGATATTTTGATCTACTTTTCTACAAAATTCCAAACAACGTGTAATTCACAGCTCAATCCAACATGTACTGATACCAGCTGATACCAACTAAATATAGTAAGAACACGAATTACTGCATTTAATTCGGTCAACATTTCATTCAAATTCAAATATTCAGCAATACAAGTTTTGAAGGACAGTTAAAAAAACTGTAAGAATTCACAATAGTGTTTGTATATTCCCTCAGAAGACTGACCATGCCATAAAAGTCACTATAATAAACACTAGCAAGGCTTTACTTTCCATCACACTTCACAAGCGTGCAATACAAAGTAACTGATGAAGCACGTTTCTCAAACTCTGCTTCCTGATATAATTTCTGTAATTTTCCTCCAAATGGAGGTGTTTGTTTTTTTCCTGTCTTGATGATTCATACTTATGTTTTTCACTTTTCTTCTATTCTTCACCTTTATGCAGAAAAAAACTGTATTTTGAGGGACAGAATTAGTTTAAAATGCCACCCTTCTTGCTTAGCTTCTGCAGCTTGCAAGCCTCCAATTTCACCTACCAATTCACTTAACACAGTTATTTTCTTCAGAAGCATTTAATCTTCTTTAATACTAACTACAGAATAATTCCGTGTGTCCTGGAAAATGCATTTATTTTTCCACAGTAATTACATTCACTGTTCCCAACATTCAGAATTATCAGGGATTGTTGAAGTACATACATAACTTTGCAATGATTACAGATTTGGTCATAACTGACCATCAGTCCTCCAACCTCTGTGACAACTGAGGCCAAAGCAGCACTTTCTAGAGGCCAAGAAATTTTAAGCCAAAAGCACGGCTCAGCATGCACCAGTTACTAAAAAAATGAGTAACAGTATTTGAACAAGCATTCTGTTCACAATATTTGAACAAACATTTTGTTTACATCACACAAAAGATGATTTGAAGTCTGTATGGTTTTTTCTGGTTTTTTTTTGTTTTTTTTTGTTTGTTTGTTTAGGTGTCTCACAATTTAGAATATTAAGTTAAACAGATAAAGAAAAGCTGACTTTATCCCAGTTATATGACATCAGAAATTACTATCTAGCATAGTATCTACAGATTACATAAAAACACTGTTCTTTATGCATACAGGTAACAAAACTGAAATCATTCTGGTTCTGCATAACTCCGAAAAGGAAAGTAAGAATGTGCAGAACTTACTAATACTGAAAGGAAGATTTATTTGTCAATATATCTGCACAGCATAGAACTTTAACCCCAATAAAGCAAAACCCCTTAACATCTGTACAGCTTCACCTGGCGTAGGCGTTTGTTTGATGTTCCTGGACTGGTTTTTCTTAAACTGCAAAACATCTGCAAAGCTTTCATCCAGTCCTAAAAGAGAAGGATGCAGAATAGCATAATAAGGCAAAGTCAGGTACAGCTTCTTGCAGGGGACTAGACGTCTCAAAGGGTACATTAAATATCTTAATTATTCCTCAGCTACAATTTTTATGCCACTCCAAATATCTAAATTTGAATAATAAAGCAAAATTATCTTCAATAAGTAAATAAAAATTAATGATTAGCAAATCAGAAGCAATGTCTTTTTTGGAAATATCAAACACTGTTAATTGGATATACACAGACAGTGCAACCTTTAACGAGTTTCCAGTCTAGTAACATCACGTTAAACTGTAAATGGCATATAAAATGAAGCAAATCCTGCTTACTTCTGAAAAAATAAGTTAACAAGACCAACTATGCTGTTTTTTTCCTCTCAATTTTATCTGTATTCCTGTCATAATACTGCATATAATTCCAATGTAAACTAAACAATGTTAACAGAAAAACACAAAAGAAGGATATCCTACATCCTCCTTTTGTCTTCTCATAGCCTGATGTAGTAGAATGGATGGATGGAATCCACTTTAATATAGAAAATGAATAGGCCACCTAGGAGCAAACTGAAGAAAATTGGTGCTTATTTTTCCATTATTATACAAATAAGCTGCTAAGAGGCACCATCACCTCACCAGACCACCTCCGAAAAAGTTGAAGAAACTTCCTAACATAAGAGTTTTGTATGGGAGTCTTAGCTTTAGAAGATAGGAGAAAAGGTGTAGCTGCTTTCTCTTGTTTCTGTCCCACAGCCATCATGTTCTCCATTGCTGTTGCAAAGCTCAAAACGTAGGTTCTGATCAGTTGCATTCTAAAGTCTACCTCAAAGATCTGCCGCCAATTATCCCCGAAGTATAATTTAACAGTGTCATTAAAAAAACCCACAATATTGTTTGAATCTTCTTCACTGCACATTCCACATATTATTCCACATATTAAAAAAACACATTATTATTATTCCACATATTAATTCCACATATTAAAAAACAATACAGGAGCATCATCTACCGCAGCCGTTCTTAGCTAGACTACTTTGAGTCAGGCTTCAACTTTCCAAGCCTTCCACAGAAGGAAAAGCTTCCAGGTGTGCAGCACGAAGTTTTAGTGGCTTGTTCCTTTATTCTAAAGTAGTAGCAATGAGAGAGCCAAAGCCCTCCTAAACACAGCGAACCAGTAAATGTTTTGTAGATGCACAGTGCATCCCTAAACTCAATCACTACAGGAAAACCTATCTTCTTAAATGCTAAAACTGACAGCAGTGAGAACAATGCACCAATAGCACCATTCTTCTAACAAAGAAACAAGGACAACATGTGGCCCATTCCATAAGATGGCTGCTTTTATATCTATTTACACTATAAAAAAAAATCGTTTTTTTTCCTTAATATGTAGAAAACTTAGTCCTCTATAAAATGTTTGACTAAAAAAAAATCGTGATCTTCTCAGAACAGAACTAAATGAGAGCTGATGTGCATGAACCAAAACCGTATCATTAACAGAACTGTACTTTGTAAAGAATACAGTGAGCAGTGTGTTAGATCGATCAGAATCAGAAGTAGATTAAATCAAGCCACTTGGGGAATAAGGCATGTGTTCTGCTTTCTACACATTCTTTTAATTTCTAGAACTCACAAGACACTGGACATGGCAAAAATGAACCTGCATGTTCATGGTTGTAGAAATTAATGGACATACTCTCAATGACCGCATGCTGCTTCTCAGAGATGATACACTGACAGCTGTGTGATAAACATCAGTGCAATATTCAGATGTTATCCCAGTGACTTTCATAAACTTTTGACAGTTCAACAAGAAAATGTGTTCTTTCCTGTGTATACAGCTCTACAAAAATATTGAATGTATACGGCCTACTTTAAGTACTACTTTGAAAAGCTTTAATTCCACTCAAATTAAACCAAATGGAAAGCCTAACTTCTGATGCAACATGTACATTTCAAAATTGTAACCTTAATAAATAAGAGCACTGCCTCAACTTACACTCTCCTGCTGGTAAGAGGATTTTAGAGCACTAAGCTCTATACAATCACATCGCTTCTCATGCACAATCAGGGCCCAAAACTATGAAAAATTACTGATTCAGGAACAGGAAAACTGTGGAAGATAGCTATCCCTTCTAATTTGGTCACAGCACACACAGATGTGCTATTGTTTTATTTCACATCAGGAAAATACTCTTGAAGGAAAAGTGTTGGAGAGCAAATTATTTTTCTGAACTGAATTATGCCAGAAGTTGTGTTCTGCAAAATGTACAAAAGAATATAACCTAAGTTCATTCCACAGAACCGGAACTTGTCCAAAGTACAAATCCCCAAGTGCAAGTAATATAGGTACTGGATTCCCAACAATAGATTTTCCCTCCTAGACCTCCTACTCCTGTATCATAACACCTGTTGATATAAGCTCAACCACTATCTCATTTATGGTACCCTTGCTTCCTACTGAAGAATTGCTGAACACTGCAATGCCAACAAAAAATAATACATCACTTTAAAAATTATATTTACCAACAAAAGCTCTCACCTGTGCTTGTTCTGGAGTTTCGCCTGCAAAGTAAAAGATGTAATGCTCTTCACTAAAGTGCTGAACTACTATCTGAAAACAGTTTGGCCTTAAAGATAAACAGAACAACAAAAAAGTTTTATTAATCTTTGTAATATTTACAAACACCTTCACTTATTAATCTCAGAGTGGACATTAGGAATAGCTTCTTTACACCGTGAGAGTGGTCAGACACTCCCAGGCACAGGCTTCCTACAGAAGTGGTGGATGCCCCACGCCTGTCTGTTTAAGAAGCATTTGGACAACGCCCTCAGTAATGTGCTTTAACTTCTGGTTAGACCTGAGGTGGTCAGTCTCCAGGATCTCTGAAGGTCCCTTTCAGCTGAACGATTCTAATCCTTCTGTGCCAAAATTTACACTGAACTAACAGTTTTCTGCTCATTTTGTGAAAGGAACATTGAACACAAAATAGACAGGAAAGACTATCAGAAAATATTCTCAGGTATTTCAAAATTGCATTTTTGCTTGAACATGTTACTTTTAAGAAAATTATAGCACAGCTGTTTTGTTTATGAGCAGTTAGAGACTTGTTGAATGTTAGAATATATATATAAAAGAGCATACTGACTTACAGTCAAGACAACACGTAATCACCTTGGAACATGAAAGACTTGCCACTAAGATCTATTCCCGCAAGCTTTTAAAGACAAGCAAAGGTTCAGCATTTGCTGCCAAGCAATTAAAGACACATTAAGGATTTGTTCTTTCAGGATTTCAGGAAATGCTATCATAAGAAATCCCCTACATGATTGTGCCCCACAGGTCTCATGACCAATAAAACGTTTATTGGGTCACACACCAATCATCTGATACATACCTCTAAATCTCTGCATGGAATTACGGTGTCTTGGCCATTTTGTATCACCACCCATTTGTCAAAAACACTACCAAGTGTTAAATTACAAGCTATTTTAAATGACACTTCATTCACAACCTTCCAGTTTGTTTAAGGAAACTTATCTGTCCCAATCACTACATTACACAGAATCTCATTTCCTTTTCAGCCTTCTGCTCTCCATCCATTTCACTGCCTGATGAACTGTGTGCATGTCACAGGATGGGGAAGAGCAGGAAGTAACCAGAGCTAGGGCTATTTACATCACTACCCTCAAAGAAACCAGCACATCTACGAGCTTCACTGAGCCTTCTGAGAAAAGGGTAAAAACAGAGTTTGGGATTGTTTTTCTTGTTTTATTTTTTTTCCTTCTTCAAGTAGCAGCAACTTAAAGTACAGGAGGAACTTTATACAGTTCCTCACAATCAGCTTCCTACAGTTGATGCAACCATGCATTTCTTTCTACCCACATTCAGAACCACTTACTGCCCAATTTTACAGCAGAGTACTTCTTAAGGGGTAATCATTAAGCAAACTGTTCTTCGTTACACTGTACAAATGTACACTAAAGCTTCCTTCATAATTGTTAACTTACATACAGAAAATTTCAATAGTGTTTATTAATTATGGTTAGTTTCATGGATTTTCAGAATTTTTGAGAAGAGTAAAAAAAAATCATTGGAATAAGACAACAAAATATTTGTACTTTAAGAAACACCAGCAGTTTCAGACATCTGACAGTTTTTTTATTGTTGTTTTTTTAATAGTATTGTTAGCTACAAATCACTTGAATTAGATATGGGAATTTCTGTATATGTGTTTTTCTATCTGAAACTTCCAGTAGAAAGTATTCATACTGCTCTTCTATGGCATTAAGTACAAATTGGTGGAATTATGAACTATCAATAAGCAAAAACATAACCTCTTTCTTGCTAGTAACAAGTAATATCAGAAAGAGTATTTATTCTCAATTTCTTTGTTAGTAATCACTTGCCTTGCAATTAGCATAGTTTGATGAAAATTACAGTAAAATAAGACTTCATGCAAAAATGGTCTCTGAGTATAGCTCTAACAAAAACTTTTCTTAAATAGAAAACTACTTTACAAACTCTGCCTAACCAAGGCAACTTTCAAATATCTATCAAAGGTACACAGATATTTCAGAATTGATAAAATCCTTAATCTTGTCAGTTCTTGGTTCTAACTGGTTAAAACCCTCAGCATTAGTTCATCATTTTGCATGTATCTATCACAAAACATGGAACAATTATTATGCTCAAATATTCAAAAACAATAATGCAGAAGTTTGAATAATTGCCACACCTCACTTCATAAAAAAGCTTTAACTTAAAACACTAAAATCATTGATTATAATTTGTTTAGGAACAGTTACTACCAACTGAGTATGAATGAACAGTTGCAGTCAATACAAGCCAGCTCACTGGCAACAAATCTCACTTGCATTGTACATGTCTCAAACTAGCAGTCAAGTCTCCTGCTGCACATACAAGAATTATGAGGCAGCATCCTACCTGCCAAACAAGCTGTCATGTACTCCATAGACGGAACACACACTAAGGTCTATTAGTCCTTTGGGTTTTGTGGCTCGTTTTTCACTTTCAAAATAAATAAGCTGGGCATCATTTCCCTCTAATATAAAGTACAAGTTTTTCCATCTTTTTCCTTTACCTGTAAAAAAGTAAAGCCAGAAGTTATGATTGTTTTAAAGAAAATATCAGTTTTGTAAAGTAAGATAAAACAGAGCAGTTTGTTTTTGTCAAGTGTCAAATAGAAGGACATTTAGCTAACCACTATTACAATGACATGCTAATCACAGTGAAAGATCAACAAAAAACACTTTCTTACCTAGTGGGGTGTACTTGATTATGTTACAATGGCACCCAGTCAAAGACCGATGTCAGCAAGTATGATAGCCCGTCCTCTGGTGGGATAAATCCTTCTCTGACAAACTGGCCCTTCTTCCCACAGTAAATTTTATCTATAAACTTGTTTTTTGCAGTTTTGTTTTGGCAAACTTTCTTGTTTACAATCTTGGGACAAAGCACCTGCAAACCTAGCAGGCATCGAAAGAGACCTGAGAGAGTCCCCAAAGGGTCATCACCTTCATATTGTTGGTGGTCATTACTGTTTCTGGTTCAAAACTACAATCTCTGGACAAGTGCACACACCCTCCCCCCATCCCTTCTCCAGCACTACAGGCTGACACCAGAACTCTTTGAAACAGACCTTTTAAATAGTCTGGTGACCCCTCTTTTTCCTGTTAATTTTTCCTGACTCTCATTCCTTCTCTCTTTTCCTCAGTTTTTTCTTTTCATCCTTTTTCTCTCATAAAATTATTAAGTAATCACTAGATCTATTTCAATTTCTTAAAAGCTGTATCTCATACAGTTGTTAAGTCAAAGTTGTTAAGTTCCAGGATTATTTTGGTTCCTTAATGCCATACAGTTTAGAGTCCATCTTAAATTGTCCTGCTAAGTATTGGAGCGTCAGTATTTTGGGATAGTTGTTCGCCAGTATTTTGGGGATAATTGTAGCATGTAGGTTATCATGAAAACTCATGATTGCATGCGGACCTCTATGCATCATTTTACCTTAATCTAACCAGGAGCATTTGCAAATTTGGTCATCAGTTCCCTCCCCTTACAGGCAGGATGTGACAATCACACAAAGCAGAATATCAGTATGCATACTCAATGTTATGCAACACAGACCTCAACCTACACCATCACCACAGATTTACATACAGTTGCAGTAAGTTCTTCAAACATCTTAATTTCAACAAGATAAAAGCAAGTGCATACGAGCTGCTGGGACACTGTGTTCATATGACCATAAAGACTCCCTATCTGTATAGTTAACAGTTTATGTCCTGATTCTCTGATCCTACTTATTACAACCTTTAATTAGGAAACAGACGTTAGAAAGAGAGAGCTACTCCTGAACTCTGAACTTCTGGAACTAATTCATATATAAGTCACAGTATGCGTTAGAAAAAAAATGCAGACTTATCTTTATAGTTTGAATATGATAAATCCACCACAGCAGCAGTATGCTTTTGAAAACATGACCCTACCATCCAGTTACCACACTGTCCGCTAGGTGGCAGAGAGATTACGTTACATTTGCTCCACACGTGGCTGTGGCCATCTCTCCACATCTACAACTCCTGTTTGCATTTTCAAGTATTTTGTTTTCTTTCTCACCTAAAAGGTTTTCACTTAATTCTCATCTGATTCTTCATTCCAGCACAGCCCTGTACATCTCTGAGAACTAGTTCTCTTAATAGAATAGTTTCCTTGTTCTGACCAAAAACTGTGGCTTTGTGGATTTTTTTTCCTCTTTTGTATTTGGCTGTATTTAAAATCATACCTTTCTTCTCTTTTTTTTTTTTCTGCTTGCTATCTACATTACTATCTGAACTTACCCTTTTAGCTATGGACTCCCTCTCCTCTAAAAAACACACCATTAATAGTTTTTCTCTTTTCATTACTGTTGATTAAAAAAAAAAAAAGAAAATAGAATTGAAAAACTTTCTAAGGGATTAGTTGCCTCAGAACTTTAAAGACGTCCTCAGTGACTCTCCAGCCTCACTGTCCCAAGCTTACGTGCTGTGTGGCATTGTTCTGACCAAAGTGCAATTCTTGTTGAATTCTTCAGGGATACAATAATGTGAGTCTAGCCATTAACTTTTAACGTACTCATTACACGTTGTTTGATGGTACCATGGTTGTAACTCTAAAAAAGTCCCTATGCATCTTATAGGTAAAAAAATACATTTTTTTAATTTAAACTAGGCAATCTACCCTGGAATAACAAAACAGTTCCCATCTTCAGTGACCAGATTTACAGCCTTCTAGCTTCAATCTAATCTGTCTGCAAAAATATGAGCTTCAAATAAAATATAATTGTTTCCTCAAAATACACATCATTTAATGTGCTTGAAATCTATTCATGACAAACATTCCTAATAGATGTAACGTACTCCATATTTTTCCTGAAAAACTGCTGATCACCTTCATGCTGCATGTAGTTTTGGTTACCGTGCTTTTCACACTCTGCTTAGGAAACAGACTTTTTCATACTCTTCACATTTTCTCCATCTTGTTCACTTCTATTATGCCCTTTCTAGTACCAGTTTTATATATTAAGTTACTAAACATGCATTCATGTTTGTTCCACAACAAAATCTTCAGTAAGACTCACTTTTTTTCAGAAGATAGCCTTTTTTGACAATATTTTTATAGAAAGCATCCTTAGTTTTGCGACGAATTGTATTGTAGATTTCTTTTCCATCTAGTGTATCATTGAACACTTGCTCTTGGTGCTAGAAAAGAAAGAAGAAAACATTTTAAGTTCAGTAATTGCTATAAAAAAAAAAAAAATCACATACTTTGAATGCTGCAACCTAAGTTATCTTACTAACAAACTCCTTAGTATTGTGTAATACATTGCTTTATTAAAATGCATGAAATTTTAGTACAATACCCTGGCTAGAAATGCATTAACTGTTTTCTATGGAACTATCAAAGAAGTCTCCAATACAGACCAACGTTTACAAAGTACCACCTGTGCCTTTTATTAAATAGAAAGCAGCATCTCTCACAGCAAATTCTGTAAAACTTGTGAAAGTCTTGAAAATCACACCCAAGGTTTTCAGACAGAATAATAAGAGAAATTTATTCTGAAGCTACAAGAATGGTGCAGATCACAGTTAAAATTGACATGCTCACTAAGTTGCATACTTCCTCTTTAACATCATTGAAATTCATATGTTCTAACTGGGTAGAACTGTAATAGAAGACAACAGAAGAAAGAAACATGAAACAGAAAAAGGATAAATCACACAAAGCTTTAAGATTCGTAAAGTCAAGTAGCAAATGGAAATGGACCAAAGACATTCTGTGCCCCTTCAGTTAGCCAAGCCAAATTTGACCTTTCCTAGTAATCTGATCAGTAAAAGGTCTTTAGCCGTAAGATAAATGAAAAACTGGACTGTCAAGTCCAGATGAAAAATTATATGAGCATTGGCTGGACAATAAGTATTTTACTTTACTCTTAGCTATATAAAGAATTACAATTTTGAACAAAGAAATAAAGCCAAGGTGAAAAATACTTTCGTAGTATTAACAGGAATTGCAGGACCCACAATGGAAACAACATCAAGATGTTTATGACCTTAAGATTTCTGTAACTATGCAAGAACAGCAACCTTCCCATTGACACAGGAAGTCCATCACACCCACACTAACTGTAAGCATGACTTCTGAACTTTATTTTTTATAGAACATAGACTAATACATTAGAGGAAACAAAGGCCACACACAGCAAAACCTAAAAAATCATCACTGGTCACTTTTTAAACAAAATTAAGTCACGAATATGAATAATTTAAAAGCATATAAAGTAGTCTCGTGGAAAATTATAATAAGAAAAATTAACAGAAAAAAAATATCAGTAAAGGAACTGTAAATGCATATGAAAACAAGCTAAGATTGTTAACAATTTATGCTACAGTCCAAAAGTTACAGTCCATGAAGAAAGTTACTAGCGAAGCTTTGAATGATTAGTCTCCAGATACACATTTGCTGCTTATTCCAACCATGTTACTGAGCTTAAGTTAATAGCAGCAAACAATTGGGGAGCATCAGTGGCACGAGACTATCAACAACACAGGAAAGATTGGAATGATGCTGCATGGAAGCTGTATGTGTTGCTATTTATCACTAGAAAACAGAAGATTTTGCCAAAACAGTGTTGAACACACCAGGGTTTTGTCTGCTGCTAAGCAGTGCTTGCACAGAACCAAAGGAGTCTCTGTCACTTACCTCACAGTGAGGAGCCTGGGAAAGGAAAAGAAGCCGGGCATGGACACAGCTAAAACAGCAGGCCTGAACAAACTGAAGTGGAACTGAATGCCATCTAACATCTCAATGACATTAAATCAGGAGTTGTTGTTTGTGTTCTGGACCAACTGTTGCTCAGCTACCAGCTGGGCAACAGTCTGCTTGAAGGAAGTGGTGAGTGATTGCCTTTGCATCACAGGAACTGTGTATTTTTTTCTGTTCTTTGCTACAAATTTGTCTCAACCCAGGAGTTGTTCTTTCTTAAGTTGTGCTCTTCCTAATCTCTCTCCCATTACATGGGATAAGGGAATACACAAGCAGCTCTGCAGGCTCTTGGCTGTTCACTAGAGCCAGCCTACCACAAAAAAATGACACAGATGTTATCACAGAATCAACATACAAGGGCTTACAGTAGAGGGGACCTTAAAGCCCATCCAATTCCAACTCCCTGCCATGGATAGGGCTGCCCCCAGCAGATGGGCTGCCCAGGGCCCCATCCAACCTGATCTTGAATACCTCCAGGGATGGGGCTCTCACAACTTCTTCGGGCAGCTGTACGAGGGCCTCACCACCCATTCACAGAATCATAGAATATAAAGAATTTTTGTTAATTATTTTATTTAAATATTTAAGTAAAAAAAAATATTTTATACGATGTCATGATACCATTCATATTAATGATATGGCTGTTCTCGTCCATCATATCCAGAACAGATGAGCTTGTACTGGAATAAGTCACAATAGAGTAGCAATAAGAAGAAATGGTGTGAGGAGAAATAAATAGCTTCAACATGCTTAACTTAGTGAGCTGACTAAGGGAGAATTGCAGGACAGAATGACCTTCTGTGAAAGGGCAAGAGTACTCCTAAATAAGTCCTGCAACTGTAATGTTTCCTCTGGGAGGAGAAGAACACCAGACACTATAGATTGGAGTGTATTATGGTTTTCCCCAGCACAAGATTAAATCACAGCATTGTTCAGCCATGGACCAAAGCAGGGGGCACAGATCAGAGGATGAACACTTCAGGGCACAAGCAGAACTTATCATATTTTCTGTTGACTACAAGAAAACTTTCGATAAGTGAATGCATGTAAAGATAAAACAAAAGAAACACACATTCTTATATTATAAATAGATTTGATGATGATCAGATCTTCAGCAAATGCTGAGAAATGAAATCTTACCTGCATTGGAACAGGATCTTTAAGGTAATATCCTTCAACAATTTGTTCTTTCCTATAGTGCTCAATGATGTCAGCAATACTGTTTCAATAAGAAAAATAGGATTTTAATATTAAACTTGTTAGCTTTTCCTATGAATTTGCTTTTCCATTCAAATCACAGAAAAATTCTTACAGTTTTTAAAATTGGTATTAAATATCAAAAATCTCATTTGTAGCAACAAGAATTTACTAATACAATATATCCCATTAATATGTTATGAATACCAATACTACACTGAACTCTGAAAAATATTTTGTTGCTTAACATGCCAATGTTTTTTCCATATTCAAATAGTGTATGTGCATTACCAGCTCTCCAAACAGGCTGAAAATTGTTATTTCATTAGCAAGAATTTTCAAAGTCTTCTACTAACTAGGGAAGGGGGATTGTAGATACTGCACTGATCAAATCAATTTATTTCTAGGAGAGGAGGAGAAAATAAAGAAGGTTTTTTTAGGAGATTATATTTAGAAATTGCACAGCTTTTATATTGAATGAAGTACATAATCAATAGCACTCCTCAGAAGTCTGCATTGTAATTATCCAATTTAGACAAGTTGGAAGGCTTAGGAGAGAAACAATGACAAATACAAACTGAAAACCAAGGTAAGAGTGGCTCTAACTTATTTTTGCAGTTTGTGAAAATTACCACTGTATTCATGTATCACACAAATACAAATATTAAACAGCAACCTGGAAAAAAACAGGAATTAAGTAAGTAGAAATAAGGGAAATATAAATAAGCAACATCATTATTAAACTTGTTTTGATATTCAATTGCAAAGATGTATCTTAATACTGCATTATAGTAGACATTTTAAAATGCTTTGCACAAGAGCTTGTTCTTCAAGAATTGGCTCCTTGGACAATTTCAACAGTATCTCATCATCACGAGCAGTATCTTTTTATTTTGTAATGCTTAAGGGGCAAATTGAGTTACCCCAATTGCTGACATTTCAAATTATGAAGAATCCAGAAAGCAGGAATAAGCAACAACACTCTACACATTGTTAAGTTGTAAAGAAAAAGAATGAACATACTTGATCCATAATGGTCAGACTTTGAAAATACAGACTAACTCATCAACTGGAAAGAAAAATAATTTCCAATTAACTAATCAATTTTCAGATTATCTCATCGCTGAAATTAAATCTCAAATTCACTCTAAAAATGTTGAGTCAGCATTTCTGACTTTCTCTGCAACAGAATCACAAGTAACAAACAAAAACCCTTAACTTCAACTGCCATGTAGGCTGAATTTAGTAAAGAAGATAGGTGGAAAGGGCAGAAGAAATGGCCTGATACTCATCTCCTACCACATTTTCTAAAATTAAACAAACACTGACATCATTTAAAATAAACAACATCACATAACTGAACATTTATGAAAATCTTCCACAGGCCTGCTGAATGTGGAAGGCACTTCTGGAGATTACCTAGTCCTGCCCACCTAGTTTAAAGCAAGGTCAACTAAGGCCGGTCGCTTCGGACCCTGGTCAGCAGTTTGTCTAACGTTCTGGGCAGTGTGCTTCAGTGTTCAGTCATTCTTTCAGTAAAAGAAGTTGCCTTACATTTAAATGGAGTTTCCTGTATATCATTTTGTGCTCAATGCCTCTTGTCCTGCTGCTATAAAGCATCAGTAAGAGCCTGGATCTGTTTTCTGAGCTCTTTCTCATCAGGTACTGATGCACTCAAGTAAAATCCCCTGAGGCCTTCTCAAGGTTAAAGCAAACTCAGCTCTCTGAGTCTCTGCCTGTATGTTCCAAACTTTGCACTTTTGTAGAAGCCTACAGCACCTGGACATGGCATTCCAGGGTCTCCAAACCAACCTTACCTTGCTCAGTTTCAGAGACAGGATCAAATCAGACACATCTAAGATAGTGTTGCTCCATGCTGGTAACTGCTGATTTTACATTGAGAGTTTCTGACACAGCAACATCACCAACACAGCAAAATCACCAGTGCTAGGTCAGCTTGGATACAGTTACTTTTCTTCACTGCAGCCTTAACAGTATTTTGTTTCGGATTTGTGACTACAACACTGTGATAGTAGCACAACATTTGTTTTGGCTATTACTGAGCAATAGTTTCAGCATTCAGGCCCTACCTCTTGTTTCCAGGTCTATCCACCCTCCGCCAAATGGGAGGGAGATTGGTGATGCTGGGTTGGGGCACAGCCAGGACAGCTGAGCCAAACTGACGGAAAGGATATTCCATACTGAATGGTATCATGTTCAGCAATAAAAGATGAAAAGGAGAATGAAGAGAGAGATGTTAAAAGGATGGCAGAGGGTAGAACCCAGCTCATAGCAGGACACCTAAGAGTGCCACCTCACTCTCTACCCTCAGAAGAACAGGACAGAATATGAGAAAACTTGTGAATCAAGATAAAGACAAGTCAGTAAGTGAAGAAGTGGCAGGGAGAGAAGATGCAAATGGAGGCGAAGGCTCAGTGATGCAAAGACAGATCATTCATTACAAGCAGAACTGATGGCCAAACTCTGACCAGCTACCTTAGAAGACCAAACAGCCCTTCCTATTTCTATTCCTTCGTGTCTCTCTTTGGTCAGTATAGGTCTCTGGAAAACAACACTGTACAAGCACCACACAGCAACAGCCTAAACAACGGAGTATATCAACAGTTCATTACAAATCCCAATCATGTCACCACATGGTAAGAATATAACTAGCCAAACTCAATATAGCCACTAAGAACTGATCTTGTCAGTTGTTCCTAGAAAATGTACTAAGGCAATTAAAGGAGCAATTTGTGATCTTCTCCCACTGTGTACGCTATATATAATATTATGTACTGGGACCTTCAAGCATATAGCTAAAAGACCATCTGGTTGTTCTGCAGTGAGCTTTTGACACTGTGAAGTCTTGCACCTACAAAAATTCTTTAAGTATAATTATCAGTGATGGACTGACAGCTTCTTCAAAGAAAATGAGAAATACATCTCATTGTTTCTGGTCTTTTTTTTTTTTTTTTTTTTTTTTTTTGTTTTTTTTTTTTTTTTATA
>NW_024884767.1:4068154-4094592 GCF_019232065.1 Centrocercus urophasianus | reverse complement strand
TTGTTTTTTTGCCCCTAAAAAAATATTTATATATTAATTTTAAGTTTTTGCTTTAAACATTTTTTAAAAAAAAAATTAAAAAAAATTCTTTTTTTTTTTGTTTTTTTTTTTTTTTTTTTTTTTTTTTTGAGATTGTTGTATTGTTCTATCATTGGCAAAACAAATGCACTCCAAGTTTCCTCATTCTAAATGGAGTCATCTGCAATTCCTACCAAAGTATCACTTACTTACTACACTGCAATTTAGTAACTTTTTTCCAAAAATGAAAATATTTTTTCCCTTCCCTGTAAATACCCATTTCTCTTATTCACACTTTGAAAGTCCTGTGGAATATTTCAGGAATATAAAGATTTTAGTTTTATCTCTTTCAAATGGAGAAGAACTTCTATTACAAACAGCAGCTTCCAAGACAACACAGCATTCTATTAAACCCCCACACACGACCCATATGATTCACAATTTATAGACTGCAGAAACTAGTTTGCAGAAGAGCACTTCAAAATAAAAAACCAAAATCTATGCACAGTCCTCAACAACTTTGTTGGTTTTAACTATTAGGATAGCTAGGCAAAATATTCAGTATGCTGTTAAGAAAAACAAAGTCTTATACCAGTCAATAACTGGTATAAGATACAGGAATCAGATACAGAAATCTTACATGAACACAGAATAGACACAATTCTTACCACAATAACTTACCTGTTATAGTATCTGCCTCCCATCATAAACTGATTGTTTGCTGTTGGACATATTTTAAATCGCTGAATATTTTCACTGGTCCGAAAATAAAGTGAATAATCACCGGGTGTATTATCTGAAGGCCTCACAAGAAAACTGCACACCTGGCCAACTGAAAAGATTTGACAGTGTTATTTAATGCTATTTTTTTTAAAAAAAAAATAAGTATTACATATAAATCTCATAAATGTCAATATAAACCAGAAAGAATTGTCCACTTAAAAGAGATACAAAGTTGATGAGGTAAGTTTCAAGAGTGATCCCAAATCAGATGTTAACACAAAATTGTTTAGGTGTAGATGGCAACCTACTTACGTAGCGCCAATAAAACATCTCATAATTTGTTCTCAAAAATTCATTTTTCTTCTTATGTTTGAAGTATACATTTTACAGTAAGGGTCAGAAATCTTGATGTTTTCATTTCAGTAAGTATTTCCTCTTTGAAAAGATTTGGAAAGCCTTTATTATATTTTCTTTCGGTCTAAAACTATTGTTTTCTCCTGAGAAAACCTGGTATTTTTTTAATTCATGTATTAATCAAGAAGTATTTTATTATTTCAATGAAGATTATTAAATTAGTTGTGCTTAAGAATTTAAATACACTTAATACTCAGCCTTAACAGTGTAGTATTCTACTTCCAGTGTAGTATTCTACTGAAGTAACAATCGCAGAGTCTGATCAAAGACAATCGTATACTCACACATGAAGACCCACAGGTTTTGTCACACAATACACACAATGGCTTTGTGCTGCTAACTACCAATGTCTCAGAAATACAAGTACCTGTCATCAGCAAATTGTAAGCCTCTTGTTTGGAGATCTTCCCATGGAACCATCTTAACAAAGATGAAGAGAAAAATTAGAAAGCAAGATCTCTTTTTCGTTGTGGTGACATCCAAGGCTCTGGCACCTATGAATTTATCTTAAAAGACCTAATGCATAACAGATGAGATAAGATTATGCTACTCAATGCTTCTATTACACCAACAGCACGAAAAAGGTAAGATTAACAGGCATGTAAGTTATTTTCAAGAAAAACATCCAACACATGGAGTTGATGTTCAAATCTGACTGCATTTAGAGATTTAAAAACAAAAACAAAAACAAAAAAAACAGAAACAACATTAAAAGGGTAGCTAACTTAATAGGCACTATGTGAAGTTAATCCTATACAGGAATTTCCCAAATCATGAAATCCAAGGCAAAAATAAGGAGGATAAACACAGTAATGAGGAGAAAAAAAAAAAAAAAAAAAAAAAAAAAATCAAACTAATCTTGCCAGAAGCTGTGGAAAAAAAACCTACGTTTTTCTGAATGAAAACGACTTCAATGTAGAATCTTCTATGCTCTGCAGAGCCCTGTGTAAGAGCAATGTCCCAAGAAATTTCAGTAGCCTCTGTCTAGTCTCAGCCTGATACCAGCAGTCAAAGAGCTGACATTATAGTTTAGGTTCAACACATCACGTGCCACAAGTTAAAATCTCATTCTACCCTATGGGAATCTAAAATTATGGCCTACAGTTCATTACATTTACATTGGCCAGGGTATGGAACAGAAGACTCTCTTATGCATTAAAAATGAGCTTTATTTCTAAATCTTTTTTCTGTAAAAGATTTAGAGGATGTTTTCTTGCTACTGGAATATTTGAAGCATTGCTGTCTCCCCAGAATTCCTCTGAGTACTGCAAATATCTGTAAACAGAGTCAACCTCCAAGCATTTAATTACAGATTTCTTAATAAATAAATATATGTTCCTGTATTTTTGAAAGCTCCCTGCTGCCAAAGTGACTAGCAGAACATTAGGAAAGAGTAAGCAAAATAAGTATCAGTGATGTTCTTTTGCCAATTAAGATAACAAGAAATGCCTTATTCAGCCATCACCCTTTTGGAGACTGCAAAGAGGGCAAGAGAGACAGGAAGCAGCAGTTGCAGTTACCACAAGCAAATGCGGGACAGACAACACAGCCAAGCCTAGAGATTTTCTGAAACTTGCTTTGGTCTGTACTACTGAAAACAGTGTAACTGTCAGCAGTCTGCTGTATCACTACAGAATTAAGCCTGAAATGTATCCACTCCAAAAAAAAATGTCAAATACTGAAGGAAAGGGCACAATTATCACACAGCCTTTGGTTTCCACCTTTAAGAGTTATTACATGGAGATAATGAAGATAAGATGCAATTATTACACCACCATTCTTCTGCTGGTACTTTGCTCTGTCTCCAGCATCTGCAGCTGAATAAGTTCTGAATAAGGCTATCTCTAAGGCAAAAACTGCCTTTGCTCCACCGTGCATATTTTGGCTGAACATTACCATACAAGATTCAATGAAGATTTTAACCCATTACCAATAGACATCACTATTACAAGACTTTAAGGTCTATTTTCCACGCATCTTCAGCAGCTGAAACAGAAAAAAAATTCTAAGGCAAAAAATAAGCATCTTCTGTTCACCCTTCCAAAAGCCAAGAAACCTCATAGCTGAAATTTGTATTTTATGTTTTAATAAACAAACAAACAAACAAATCCTTACATTTTGCCTTCATGTGGATCTTCTTCTCTTCCCTAATGAGAAAATTGACATATTAAGTGCATGACAACAGTACAGGTTAGGTCAGAAAATAAACTTCATAGGTTAAGATCTTCTGTTTAAAAAAAAAAAAAAAAAAAGACTCTAGGATACTTCTGAACTAAAAGGGCTAACTGCAGTTCTAGGAAAATGAGTTTTCCTCTTCATTCTCTAAGTGGAAATTCAGCCAAAATATGTTCTTTGAGATAATCCTGTCATGTTTCAAGTCCTTCTTTAAGGGTGACAAATTTTAAAACCAGCTTTCCTCAGGTTAACTTAATCAAGAATATAGAAGACTGCAGTTTAATATTCCAGTACTGCTGCCACATTATAACACATATCTCTGAAAAGCAGCTGCAAGTAATTATGCTATTAGCAAAAATACTTAGACTACACAGGAAAACTTTATCAGGACTCAAAAGCAGTGCTGAGGTTAAAAAAAAAAGAAAAAAAAAAAAAGCTCTTCTTATTTAAAACATCCTTTAAACCCTCTTTTCCCTTGCAGTAACTCAATTATCTGCATGTCACCTGGTTAACTTCTTGAGCTCTACCTGTCTAGGTATAATCAGTTCACTGGTATGCTTTTTATCTATTATCCTTAAAAATCACCTTCCTACAACAACGCAAAATTACATTCTGTTTAGATCGTGAATAGGAAACAAAACCCAAATGCAACTAAATAACTCAGATTGTTTATTAAGAGAGGGAAGTCTAGGAAACTGCTGAGTAAATCTGCAGTACCATTCATTTATATTTCTTTGCGCAATACGTGAATAAGAGCTTTTTTAATACTGAATTGGGCTTACAGGTCTGTTAACACTATTTTAAAACAGCCAGATCCAATTACTAGGCTTAGAAAAGCACATAACTGGAATAGAAACTGGGGGGTTGGACACGATGATCTCTGGAGGTCCCTTCCAACCCCTACAATTCTGTGATTCTGTGAAGCAGTGTCACTGGTTTAGATAAATTCCAGTATTTCACCAATTTACATTTACCATATATATGCGTACAAATATAATTTAAGAGACTTGAATATAAAATTACTTACCACTTCCTCTACCAAATCTTCCACAATAAGACCTTGTTCATCTGTCCGAAGGTTTGTAACCCACATCCAACCATCTTCTAATTCATTATGGACAATAAACATGTCTCCTTTAAGGAAACTGAAGAGTTACAGTAAGAAGAAAGTTAGAAACAGGCTCATAATAAAAACTTTAAGACAAAGAATTATTGAGCATTATTTTGGCAAAACACTTGAGATAAGCTGCATGTGAAAATATATCAGTTGATACCCCAAGCATGCACACATGTATTTTCTCACAGCTATCACATACGAATATTTATACTTTGATTTACATTCAAAATCTAATGCATACTTGAATTCTATCAGCTTGGAAGTATGTTAAGTAGGCACAGAACAGAAATAACACCACAACAGTATTAGAAGATAGAAACAGTTTTCTTTTACCAAATAAAGAACATGAAAACAATCAAATATGCCATTAATAGTTTATATGAAAAGAACATTCCTTACTCCTTAATATTGTTTAACAAACCTAATCTCATATAATGAAAGCCTGTGGTGTACCAATCGTTTATGTTTTCATATACAAAAGCGAGTGCTACAGAGTACAGAATAGTTACTAGAACATCCATGCAATTAGCTACAAGAAAAACATAAATAAATAGCACTGAGATGCTCAAGCAAGCTTCGTTACTGGAAGGATGGGCTAATTCAGTGTTATCACAAACTCAGGTCATATGAGAACATTTCACAGCAGCACAACAGGACTTCTTAGTTAAGTTAGATGTTAAATCGGGGTACAGGAAGTATCAACTGACATTGAAGCTCATTCATTAACTATAAATCCAGCTCAAATTTACATAGCAAATTTCAAAGAAAATGTATCTCATTTGAGACAAGCTAACAGAAAAGTCTTCGAACAGCACAAAGAAAACAAACAAAAAAATCCCAATGAAACAGGGAATGAATTCAGATTGTAATGGACCCAAATTTTAAGAATGAGTGATTTCCAATTTTGATTCCATTGATTGCATCAGCTCTATTGCAAAGAACTACTCAGTAAGTTAATGCATGGAGGACAGAATGAAATCAACCCTGCAATACTTAGAACTCTAATGTTGTGGTTAGAATTTACAAAATTCTAAATTATGATTCAGCCAAATAGCATCTTCAAGTGCATGTTAATTTGATCTAGAATAAACTGAGAGATCTGGTTGCAGTGTGCCAGGAACAGAACTATTTCAACCAAGCATGTCTCACAAGCCAAGCACAGAACTCTACATTTCTTTTGTATTTTACAAAAGGGAGAAAATGTGATTTTCTAAGATTTGTACTATGATAGCAAAGAAACGAAACACTTTTCTCCTGTAAGCTGGTACATGCAGTAAGGTACTTCTTGGACTCCACTGGTAGTTTTATTTTTGCAGGTAGCAGGAAGTCTTACTTGCAATAAGCAATCAACTCCTACCAACTTCTCCTCCTCTTTTTAGGAATTAATCACCTCAGTGAAGAAAATTCTCATAAAATTATTTGAAGAGGTCAGACTGGATTGCACTGCAAACTTTGGGATACTCTTTGATCTTAATGAGGATATCAAGGAAATAAAGGATATACTTTTTTCTGTATTTTTACAAATTAGTGTAGTTCAGTTTGAAGGGATCTGCAAAGATCATCAAGCCCAACACTATGCTTAGGTCAATATTCCCAAAACCAAGCCAATTCTCAATTTAAGTGGAATATTAAATCAACTAAGTCAAACCAAGATTAGAAAACTCTTTCAAACTCTCCAACTTTTCCAATAAAATATATATATATATATATATATATATATATATATATATATATATATAAAATATCAATAAAAAAGTATCAATTCCAAGTAATTTGCATATGCTCTTCATTTGGATGTGGGACTGTTGGTTCTGTTTCCTTCCTATGTAGCACATAACAAAAATGCAAAAGAATCACAGTGTACAGACAACCCCCAAGAAATAACAGAGATACTAGTGCTGCTAGAAAGGAAACGAGTGACAGTGTAACAAATAAGTAAAACATTAAGATTAGCAGAAATTATACATTTAAATATGGTTCATTCAATACAGAATTTTTGAAGAGGGAAGAGAAATTAGATGGGAAGCAGGAATAATTCTTCCACCAGGTGAAGACAGACAATGAGTTAGACCTTAGCAATTGACAGTCACCAAGCTTCTACAAAATCTATGCTGTAACATTAAAGAACAAGGGTTTTTGTTTGCTTGTTTTTAACACTGCTCCATATTCTTATTTCAAAAAAGGCACTAAATAGGCTATTCTTAAATTTATGAGTAGTCAATATTCACATTCTGGTCCCAGCAATCGGGACTGATTTGGCCTCAAACACTTACTTGCTATTAGTTACTTCTGCAGGCAATTCAGGAAAAAAAAGCCTAGCCCATTTAGCTCAAACACACAACATACGTTTGAATAGAACTCTGTCACACACATTTACTCTCTATAAGAATGTAAGTCTTTGCAAATTTTACTTCAGAAACATAACATTACTAATTTTAGTTCATCAGTCTAATTCTTCGTAATTAATGCAAATACACAGAAAAAATGTTATTGCTATACCCAATAACAAAAAAAGACATTCTTTAATATAACCATGTATTAAATCTAAGACGTGTCTGGAAAAAAAAAAATCTTGTTTATCTTGCACATGAATATACATCTTAAACCATTAGTATTTATAAGTACTCTGAGATTCACAGCTTCGTATTATTAAAGCATACCTTATTTCGTCTGTTTCTGGCACTTTGGTGTAAGGCAGAATTGCTCTAACTCTCCTCCTGTCCTCCACAGGCTACAATTTAAAATGAAAGCAAAGATAAAACTTTCTCAGTATTGCTCTCCTCAGCACTTCAGAGTGTCTTAAGAAAAGGACTTGTAACAGTCACTTACATCCCTCCAAGCAGTGTAAAATTTTCAAAGCTCAAAACCACTACAAAAACCACAATTAATACAGCTGGCTTCTAAAGCTGTCATGTCATTTGTCTTTGAAGCACGACAGGTAACACTGGCATCTTCAAAATACATTACGATAGGGTAATTTCTACGTGAGGTGTAGTTCTAGACTTTCTTCCACTTACAGAAGTTTAACTATCAGAAACATCTTTGTTTAGGGGCATAGTTTGCATGGTTTTAATAAATGCTCGTAAACTGAGCACTTGAAAGAAGCCTCACTTTCAAAATCCTTTTTTATCTACAAAATGATCATTTAGAAATCTGTTAGATACACAAGATACCACAAACCAAGAAGTTACCTACATTACTAGATGAGAACTGCACACTTGTTCACTGACGTCATTGCTACTTTCAGAGATATCAGCAATATGTAATAATGAGTTTTCTCACTGGAAATTTTCAGTAAAGACACTTTGGCTCTTAAAAAAAAAATCACTATAAAAATGTTACTTCTTACCTCTGGAGGTGCTACTGGAAATAGTAACTTTTCCCCCTTCAATAAACAGGACACATGACTGTAATAACCAATTAGGTCTGAGAGTGAAGCAAAGCGACGTCCACCAATGTAATAGTCCCCACACATGGCGATAATTCTGTTAATTAAAGAAGGAAGCTTGACACAGGGAACTTCTTGTCTACAAATGGTTTTTTCCTACTTTTTTTCTTTTAAGAAGCAGAGTGACTACATTCACTAAAATATAATATTACAAGATCTCTACAAACAGATATGCAATTATTAATTAATTAATGGGTATTTGGTCAAAAATTACTGATAAGTATCAGAGAAAACAAATACGTCAAGACTGCAAAGGAAGCATAAAAAATACAACTTACTGAAACTAAAGAAATTTAACAGAAAAATGTATTTAACAGTGTCCTGGAAAACTGACATAGTGCTTTAGCATACACAACAACATTATTATGTGCATCGTGCAGGACACACAAAAGTATCAAATTATATTAACAAATGAATCTACTTGATTACAGAACACTGAAAGAACTTCAAAGATTAGTCACTTTCCTGAAGTTATTTAGTACCCATGCTGAAAAACAGAAATTAAGAAATTACTTTGAAATAAAGAATAAGTAGATATTTCAATTTTTCCAAGATTTGCTATTTGACAGGAAAGAGCAAAGAAAACCTCTGCAGCTGTTTAACACAACAACATTCTTACAGAACTGTTTGCTTATCTTTAAGGGGTCTGTTTTTGTTAAGATGCACATTCACGAAAACACTATCATATCAAAAATGGAAATCATAATCTGTATTCTCACTGCTATTCAGTACAAATTCTAAAAGGAGTCAGAAATAACTGATCTAGGTAAAAGAGTTAACAGCATTAAAAGCATTCCTGTTATGCTCAAGACTCATTTGTAAAACTAAGAAAAGACTTAATACGAAACAATCAGCAGTTTGGACCAGACTATCAGAAGAAAAAAAAAAAACACAAGTATCTAAATCAGTGGCATCAGGCAGACCTGAATTTTTCCAGCAGTGCAGAGACCAGACAGCAGGCTAGAGAATACCCCACTCATCCTTAACCTGCTACCTGGAAAGTAACTGGGAGCTGGGAGAAGACAGTGGTACAGAGACCAAGCAGCTCGTTAAGTTGCACAGTGAAAATAAAGAAACACTCACTGATACAAACATCACTGTTTCTGGTACAACTATAAAACATCACTGTCTGGTTTTTGTTTAAATCAAATCTGCAGCTGAGCTGCATCATAAGTAGAAAAAATATTCCTACTTTTCTCTTGAATTTTGGTTGCAGAGTGTCAGTTGTTTTTAAAATCCTATGTACACCTCTACAAATTAAAGTCTAAAAATACATACTACTATTCATCATTTGATAAAAATATGAGTAATAAAGTCAAGAAATTGAGAAACAAATTATTACCAAACTGAGCACATTTTGCTTGTTAAGAAAAATAAAATCTAAGAGCTAACACTAATTCTCTTTGCAGCTTCCATAATGGAAACAAATTATCTTTAGGATATTTCATAGTAAATTATAGTAGAAGTGCCCCACTTACTTCTTATTTTCTTCTCTAGCTTTGGAAGCAATTTGAAAACAAAAATAAAATCAACTGCCAAGAAACTTATCCCTCATCCAAAACGAGTACGCTGCTCACCTGCAACTGCTTTTGGAAATTCTTATTTCCATTTTTTTAACAAGTCACTATTTTCACACACTACAAATCTTTCTACTCAGTCAGCATTTTGAACTAAATGATTGCTTCCACACATCAGCATAAAGCATGAATAAACATGAACCTTCAGAAATGAAATTGTTTTTTAAGCATATTTGACTCTACTTTCAGTGCTATAAGAATATAACTAATGATTTAGGCCAGATATTTTAGCATATTTTCTGCCAGATTCCCTGTGAAGTTACTAAACAGACTAGGTTCTAATTAAAATGTTGTGTTTCAGATTAGTAATTCAAGCACAAATTATATCTGTCTTCAAAACACAGAGCCCAACACTATAGGAAGCCTTCTGTAATCACACAAAATCCAATAGGAAAGACTGAAACAAATATTTCCTCCCATAATATGTGGTATCACTCAGTAACTCACCAACACTTCTGTGAAAAAAATGATTTCAGCAGATTGATATGCTATCCATTAATTGCATGGCACAAAAAGCATTTTCACCTGATGTTGACATTTTACCATTGATTTCCATAGTAAAAGTAAAAAAAAACAGAGGAAGATTGTTTAGCAGTGAACGTTTACCCATTTCTAGTAGGCTATCTGCCCTGATGGAAAAACCACTTCTGCTTTGTGGGATGCAGGAGAATCATCCCCATATTTGCTTGAAAGTACTTAAAGACAATATTTTTGAGTACAGTACTTGTCTTCAATTTGACAGTATTTCTGAGTGCAGTACTTGCCTTTCTCATAACAAAGGAAAGCACACATGCAGCAAATAAATGAGATCTTAAATAACATACCCTATCTCTGAAGCACAGTATCAACAAACAAATTAATTGCTTCAGATAGTCATTTTTCTATGTGTGTATTTTAGGGATGCTGGAATGAATGATTATTTAAGTTCTTAATGGAACTTTCTTTAAGGAATTGGAAATCATTAAAGACAATTTTCAACCTGCACTGCCAATATTCAAGTGGATGAGGTTGGCTTCAATAATAAGCTAATAGTGCAGGACTCCAGAATAATAATAGAAAGCCACCATTAGTATACTATAATTTTCTCCTATTGCTAGGCGAGAGGCTGCTCCTAAACCATTATCTGTATAGCTGAGAAGCCAAAATCGTTAGCTCAGATGACAAGATGCAAACATGACATACTATATGTGTGGTACACTGTCTGCATTTAAGAGAGTTTGTGTCAGTGTTAGATCAGGACCTATGAACTACATTTCATCACACAGCAGATGCTTTCAAAAACTCCCTACATTTGTAAGTCACACACATAGTGGCTTATATGATGGTATCTTGGATAACTCCCTCTACACGAGTAAAAGAATTTAGTTTGCATTTGTTGCTTCTATTAATTGTTCTCCTGTTTCCAAAGAAACTTGCTATTTGGCCTACATTTTTCTTTATTTGCTCTCCTGTTTCGTGAAAATGAACACTGCATTGCAACACTTGATTTGTTAACTAACATTCAAGCTTTTCTAAGCACACAACTCATTTACACTAAAGAATAAATGAACATATGTTCATTAACATACATACACAGCTTGCTAATGCTGAAATAACCCTAGTTAGAGTTTGGATAAAGGGCTATTTGTTTTTGGAACAATTAATTCTAACACAGGCTGCAAATTGTTTCTAAGCAAACCCTTATTAAATACATAATCTTTTCACTTATTATTTTATTCCTACAATTTAAGGAGACAATCAGATTTGTTAGTACTTTAACACTTAAGTATGCCCTGTGAACTAAAATGACAACTGAAGACCCGATCCAAAACCATCTTCATGGCTAACATAATCTGCATGTTACTTTAAGACTATTCACAACAGCTTAAAACAGGTGTCTCTCTTTTGATGCTGGGTTTCCTGCAAAAGGATTCCAGAGTAGCATGCTTTAGAATAACTAAGCACAAGTTTAAAAGTATACCATAAAATAAAAAGTCAAAAATACTCTATTATAATACAGTGCTTATCTGTTGGCATAAGACAATAAGATAAAAATAAGCAGATTACAGTAATTTAAAAGAAAACATTTTGTTCTCACCTGAAGTGATTGACATTTGTTTTACTAAGGAACGAAAGCACAAATGAACCTGGTCTCCGATCACTTTCTCGAATAAGGTAACTTCCAGGTTTTCCTGCCTGCCGAAGACGTTCTTCTGCAATTGTTCTGTCAAGCTTTCCATGATACCACCTGTAAGAAAAACACAATAATATGTGTCCTTAGAAGTTAAAGTTTTTGTTTATTCTTGTAGAATAGACTTGCAAAGCCAAAGAAAGCTCTCAGAACTGAGGTAACTGCAATTTCATTTAAAAAGATATTTATTATATACTTACGAGTGTGAGCTCTTAATTTACAATAAGTGCTTCTAAGACAGCACAGATTTTAGATAACCTGTTTTGCCAGATAACTCACATTCTGAATGAACTCAAGAGGCAGAGGCTATATATGTCATCTTTTTCCTCCTCCCCGATTTGCTGTTTTAAACAGAATCAGAGATGACACCTGACTTGAAGACTCTTGCATTTTAATATAAAAATGAAGCCTAGGCTTCATTTCAGGCTGGAGCTGCAAAGTGCCTGTTCTCATCCCACACACACCAATAATCCAGCAGCAAAGCCTGCATCAAATAAGAGTGACAGTAGTAACCAAACCACCGTCCAGACCCAGAATAGCCTTTCCTAAATCACGATTCATGCCCCATCAGTTACAAGCTAGTGCAGACACACAGCAAATTCGGGCCATAAAATATGACAAGAGCACTGCAGTTTCAGTTTGTAAGGTAAAGACAGTTAACAGTGAAGTATTAATCAGCCGTACTTCAGTTCTTTGATTTATATAGCTCCCACCAGAACCTCTCCTAAATGATCCAGTATTAGGTTTACATACACACACAGGAAAATAAAAAGAAGTAAAGGAAAAGCAATTTAAATTTAAAAAGTGGTGTTCTCATGTGCTAATCAAGGAAATGTATCCAGGCCCATTTGAAGGTTGCAGTATGTTCTAGAGCTACATAGCGTAGTAATTTATTCGGTCTGCATCCATCAACTAATGATGCTTAGATTCAGACTTCAATTTCTACACTCAGGGAAACACCAGTTTTCATATTGCCACAGTCACACAGTAACTGAATCATTTAGTAATTCTGATCAGCCACTTGATTCTGCAGACATACACGAGCAGGTAAGAGTTACAAAAAAATGAATTTTGGAACAGATGTGAAAAGTACCTTAAAAAAAAATCCAAACAGCTGGGCTGCTGATGAAATCTAGCCAGAAACATTTGTTTTAAGAAATGGAAGCGAAAGCAGAAATTTTCCTTGAGGGCAGCTTTTATCAGAGTGAAGATCAGTCGGACTCTGCAGATAAGCATCACATACTGCAGGAGCAGCAGCACCTGTGCAGATTCTGTTTGCCCTGGCAAGGCTGTATTTTTGCTGGTATAGGTCTCCACTGCTTCTCTTCCTCATCCTGAGGAAAACAAGCTAAACCAGAAAAAATGCCACATTGTCTGCACGCCCGCGCAGCAGCTGAGGCTCCGGCAGGCCAACCAGGCTGCAGAGCTGGTGCCTTGCTCACCGCATTCCAGAACAGCACAGCCTTGCTGGCAGGAACTGCCGGCTTACAAACAGCCTGCACACAAGTGGATGGCACTGCTCTGAGAGCCCTCTGTGTAACTGAACTAAATCAGGATGGTCTGTTCCAAACAACCTAGGACAAAATATTCTGCTCGTCAGTGGGCACTGTGGCTAAAATCCTGTTAATTACAAGCATGCCACAACCTGGCTTCGCTCTTCTGGACAGACTGGCTTTCTGAAAGGAATGAACTCCCAGGAGAACCAAGAAACTTTCCTGATCAAGAAATTATTTGAATCCAACATTCCGTGAAGTCTATTTTAAACTAACAATGAGCTCACTCAGCTTTTATTTGTTCCTACTTATCACCCACTTAAGAAAAATAATCATAGCTTCATTGAGAGACATTATCTTTGATGCCAAACTTAAGGCACATTTTCAAAATCTGGATGATGTCAGTAATATGGAGTGCAAATAGGAAGAACAACAAACATACTAGATAAAAAAAACACAGGATTACTCGCCAATTAAGTGCTCACCTTCTTGAGATTTCTCACAATAATGGTCACTACTAACCTGGATGCTAACGCATTAAGACCAGGAGCTCTGAACAAAGAGGACGCCCTTGCAGCTGTTGCCCTGCATTTACCTTACAACTGAAGGTAACACACAAGTGCCAGTAGAGCAGTCTATACACAGCAGTGATAACAGAAAACAGCTCAAGTGATATCCTCAGGAAGCCTCTGCAGATAGCACACATCTTCAGAAAACAGGATACAGACTGAAGTACAAGCTTCTGTGATACCATGACAGTAAGCAAAATGCTTGCTGGGAAGCAACTGCATTTATCCAAAGACTGAAGTTTCATCACTAAAGAAACACTTTATTCAAGTGCATAGATTATGTTTTTAAAAGCACATCTTTTACTTCACTCAGCTATCACTTGATCTCAATGAAGAAGTACTCTACAAACTTTCATCACTGCCTTCACATAGTTTAACAGTAAACATGAGTAAAGAATATTCAACAATATTGTCATACTTGTTCTGATTTGAAGATATCAAGTGCTCGGTTATTTTTTTTGGTATATATCTAGTAGTGTCATCTTTCTTAAAAAACTCTTGCTAAGCCATAGGTTGGCTTTGTTGTGGGCTTTTTGTTTTTGTTTTGAAATACATCCACAGATCAATTTTTCTTTCAACACTAACTAGTGTGACGAGCACAAATTCATACTAGTGAAAAATATCATAATTCAGGGTGTTACAAAGGAACACCCACCCAACACACAATGCTATCTGGAAGAAAAAAAAAAAAAAATTACAACAAATAACTGAAACTGTTCAACCAGTCCTAATCATTGCAGTTTCAGAGAATAAAGAGTATAGATAACCTGAAGGACAGGCCACGTCCTCTGACTTTCTTCCTCAATCAAATATCTCCAGCAAGCTTGAGTTCAGTTTCTCCAAAATGCACTACTGAAACATACTTTCGCCTTTTAGAAGGCTCTACAGAACTAGAACTATCTGTCACAACTTCAGCATTTTCAGCCTAGTGCAATGTACATGTAGCTGGAAGAAACACAGCCCATTCACAGGAATAAAACTGAGTCCTACCTACAGTATAAGACAAGATTCATTAAAGAAATTAAGGTTTGGATAGGAGGGTGTCAAATGCAAACAACTGTGCAGCTGTTCCTGAACAGAATGTTGCTCCCCTGGCTGAGACTCTTATTGCTTGAGCACTCACAACAGTAACTCACTGCTGTTTGGATGTATATCCTTTATTGCCAAAAGCGATACCCCTATCATTGCCAGTCACTTCTGTTTTCTTGTCTAATCCTACCTAGGAACACTTATTTTTAACATTAGCTTTCTAGATATTTATATGTCAATAATATGCTTTTCTTGTTTTTTAAGTTAACATTATTAAACAGCACAGAATCAAACAGCAGCAATTTGATACTTTAGATGTTTTAAGGTATGAAAAAACATGAGTAGTCTTGTCACAGAAGGTTACGGAACGATTCAACTACAGAATGTCTTACCAGTTTTGGATCATAATCTCAGTTGTTGTTTCCATGACCAGCTGTTTAGGCACTGCTGTAACAAACTTATTACTCACACTGTGACCTTTATTTTAATTCTGAGAGTATCAATTACAGACTTCCTTGTTTCAGAAACTAGTCTGATGCTGTGCAAGAAAATACTTCCATCTGTTAGTTTAAATCAGAAGCAGAATATTCATAACTTCAACCCTGTGTACCACAATCTTAGTTACTGCAAGCAAACAAAGAAAACACTGCATCATCACAAGCAGTTTCTATGAAGACACACGCACCATGTAGCGACCCAGGAGAACGCTGCTGGCAGTGCAGCCACAGCAGAGGAGCCAGCACTGGTACCTCTGGTCAGCAGAAGAGGAGCCCAGTGGTTCTCCACATAACACAGAAGAAGCAGGGCAGCAGAAACCCAGTTATACCTGTCCTATCAAATCTAGCCAACACTTCCTTCTGGGAGCAGAAATCTGATCACATCATATCCCTAAAGAAGCTCGTGGTACAGTAACAGGACTTCTGGCCCCACAGACGTGCTACTAAGTCCATTCAAGAGGGACAGGCTGCAAAGCAGATGGTGGAGTTGCCATCTGGAAGGAGGCAGCTGCTACTGTGTGTGGAAGCATGTCACATTGTTCAAACAAGTACTTTCATTTGCATGTTTCCTTTTTAAGTGCAAGAAAAGCAAATGCGGATTTGTCCTTCTATTCAAGCATCTTGCTGTTGCAGCATGCAGCAGTCTTAACTTGGAGACAATGTAGACCAGGAAGAGGGCAAAGCAGGAAAAAGCACTAAAGGACTGCAAAAGTAATTTTCGCAATTTAGTAGAAATGAGGATACAGATAATAAGTGGAGATCTCCCTCCTACTACTTAGAAACATATTACAGCACAGAGGAAAAATCCATCATCAAATGCTGTATCCACTTCACTCAAAGCTCATCTTAGCCACACACCTTGCTGCTAAAAACAAAATCCAGAAGAAATAGAGAATTGCTAAGAGATGTGGTCAGAGCTCCCTTCTTAACAATACACAGTCAATGGTTCAGTACTTTCTTTCTTTCTTTTTTTCATTTTTAAACACACACTACAAACTTTTATTATCACCTTCAGAGACCACATAAACTGTGCTCCTTTCATAAAGCAAAAGAGAGCAAAGATATGATTACCTTAGACTAGGAAAATCCTTCAAAAAAGCTTAAAATGGCACAGCAATCTTATCTTGAGTAGTCTCATGGACACATGAAATCAAAACCAACAAGATATCCTGTGCTGTTATTTCTTATCATTCTGTTAAAGCAAGCCATTCCCTCTCAAACTTTCCATTCTTGGTAATAAACAATGGCAGACCTGACATTCAAATCCACTGTCTGTCTCTTTCCAAATTTGCCAGTTCCTCAGTTTGAAGCATATTCTCAGTGCTACCATTTTCATTCCAGTGCTGCCCCTTAACACCTTATCCTTCATCTATCGGATTCATAAAGCTGCATTCTATGTAAAGCTACACTACATCCTTTATGTATTCTATTTGCAAAGACCAAGCAGTTCCACTCAGATCTTTGTAAATTCGCTGACAAATTCTGTCCTGCTAAGTCTATCACTCCATAGTCAGCAGTTTTTGACAGGGTCTTTGCAGTTCTCAGCAGTGCAAAAAAACTTCCTGCCTGAGAAAGCTCTACAAACATGGATCATTTGCTACACTGGCTGCATCTGCAAAATACTGGAAGAAGAAACTAACCTGAAGCTACGCAGGTGTTCTTTGTCCAGTGAAATGGATGAAATTGGAATGTTCAGTACTACTGTAGGTTAAGTATGGGTTGTTAATACCTTTCACATACTCACACATTTTTGTACAGAGGCAGAGTGCAAGTAAACCTGATTAAGAATATGCTTATACCTTTTTACTGTTCCAAAACCCCTTAGAAACGCTTGATAGAAACCAGAGCCATGCTGCACTTGAAGACTAGGAACCAAGCAACAGATATCAGTCCCACGCTAGGACTCGCACATACCCCCCCAAAAACCACTAAAACACTTCCAGCAAAAGATATACCAACTGTGGACTTGGGAAAAAAACAGCCCCAACAAAAATCAGTACATCTTAATACAAAGACTAACCCAAGCTGAAAAAAATGAAGCAAGCTTACATTCAAAAAGCAATAATCTAAACAACTTCGTTAAGACAAGTGAGGTTCCGTAAGTTTTAGTACTTTAGGGATAAACAGCTTATGACCAGCATACTATTATTAGAACAGAGATGTGACAGCAGCACAACAGTACACAATGCAAGCAAAGGCGCATTTCCAACCCTACCTAGTACCTACTTGCTAAGAAGAACACTGTCTGCTATTTCTTTTTTGCAAAAGCAACTTATAAACAAATGAAATACAACTAAAGACACCAAAAAACAACTTGCGTTTTCTTTGTAAAATGTCAGTTCAGATGTGAATTCAGGAACTCAATACAGTTTTTAGCAAGTAGTTTCTCATTTTTAAAAGTTACTCATCTTCACACACTTCCCACTAACACTTTCTAGTCAAAGAAAGTTCTTTTTCTATTTAAACTAAGAGCAGTGCTATTGCAGAAACAACGTCAATATTGTTATGCAAATCAAAAGATATTCTTTGACAACAACTGATTAATTTCTAGGATAATAAGAATCTTTACTGCTGATAACTCCATGAAATGCATCATTAGCTCCTTAACTTTCCTTCTCCCTGCATCCCATCTTGGACATTCCCCTTGTCTTTTTATTTTCTGCCAGCTATGCCAGATTTGCTCAATCATCACTAACTGAAACAAATTTTTGCTTCTTAGTGCCAAAGCTTGGCTTTCACCTCCTGGTCAGTGGTACAACTGGGTTAAAACCCAAAGGAATCAAGCAGAGCTTTTTGTTCTGTGCTTCATTCTTGTATGCTAGAATGTTTCTTTGCTTCTTGCCCATGGAGAATTGTTGCTCTAAGGAGAGAATCCTGGCAGCTCCAGACTTTCAAGCTAGGAACAATACATAAAGTAAAAGATGTCCAATGCTTCCCACACACAATAGAGATAACAAGAGAATATACTCAACTGCATACAATTCATTCAACCGTTGACCCTAACAGTTATGACATCAATAAAACCATGTGAAGAGCAAAGACAGAACCTGCTTCTAAAATTGAATTACAGAACAATTACTGCAGAGGCTTTGTGATGTTTTGGAAGAATTAAGGTATTTCCCATGTATATCTTTGAAACAGTAAAAATAACAAAAAAATCTCTGCAGATTCTTAAAATGAACAAAAATCTCTCAAAGAAAAGATCTAGGGAAAAGGTACTGAGAAATAGCTGTGGTTTGAACAAGTTAATGTTTGTAAGTCACAGTGTTCCAGATTAACAAAATATCTAAATACAAATGCTGTAAGGCCTCCATTGTTACTCATTAACAGAGGGAGATGTACAAAATGAACAGATTTACTTTTGTTCTTAAATTTCATACACAAAAGCCTGATGCAGTTCATACATAAAATAAGCATGCAAAACCCAGCAAGCCACAGACAGAATATCCTTTTGTGTGTAGTACATGTGGGTCAGCATTTATATATATGCTTAATTTTACAGGAAACAGGTGGACTCAAAACAATAATAGACCAAATATTTTAGGAAAAGAAAAAAAAAAACTTAAATAAATCCTCACAAAATTATATGATTCTTGAGCTGATTATCAAAGACTGACTAAACCCCCACGGCTTCTTGAAACTACTTCGTGAAAGAAAGCAGTGTACTCTACAAGGGAAAGTTCACAGCAAGAACTCCTGTGCAAGTATCTCCAATAGCTAAGGATGAGAGAAATAATATAAACACTCCTGCTGGGGCAATGGCAGCAACAGATAATCATGGCATTGCAAATACCCCCATGTACTTGCAAAGTCATCTTCTTCAAATACATGCAACTAAAATATTTCCACATTAGCATGTATATTCCAATGCAAGGAAAGTTTACACTTACAAACAAATAAAAACAGCTATCACTTAAGGATGGTTGAGTACTACTGTTTCAATTCAACAAAAATGAAAACCCTAAAAAAAAAACCCAAACAAACTGAAACTTGAAGATGAGAAATCACTTTTTTGGGGGGAAGGGCGGGAGGAGGAGGCGCTTGATTACTACTGGTGCTTTCATTACCAGTGGCTCCTCACCACAATGCTGCTCTTGTACTCCACAGCTGGAGAAAACGAAATGATAAAGATGCTCATGGGTTGAGACACGAACAGAGAGATCACTCACCTAACTACCATCACATGTAAAACAGCCTCAACATAGGAAGATTAATACAATTTATTGCCTACTGCTAACAGACTGGGGCAGTGAGAACTAAGAGCAAGCTAAACTACCTTCCTCCTACCCAACCACTCCTACCTCCTCTCACTGAGCAGCAGAAGGGAATAGGCAATAAGGGCTGCCATCAGCCTATAGTGTTTTATCTCTGCCTGTCCTCCGTCGTCACTCTGCTCGTCTTCCTCCTCCTCTAAAATGTGCCTAGAGCTTTCATGTTCATTTACCAACAGTGGTTTCTACACAACCTTTAAAGTACAGCTATTAAAGTAATAAAACGATAACTTAAAAGGAAAAGTTACATATGAAAGCAAACTGATTACATAATTAAGCAGCACTATGAACTATCCTAGAATTTATTTAAAAAGCAAATTCCTGAGCTTTTACAGTAAAAATCAGATTTGTCAACATAAAAAAATATTGAAGTGCTATTTATTCTCCTAAGGATTTCTTGCACTTTAAAGCCTTTGCTATTAGCTGATGTCACTGAGGTGATTCCAGAGTACTTCAAGCAAAGAGGCATCGTAACAGTCATCTTCAACTATATAATCAGCACATTTACATAGAATCATAGAATCATTTAGACCATCATTATGAAACAGCTACTGGGGATTGCCTGCCTGTACTTCCACCCAGTTCTTGAAGCAGATCAGATATAGCAGGCTGCTCAGAGCCACAGTTTACAGGTTACATGCATCTCCAAGGATAGACTTAATGATCTCTAAAGCAGCCTGTTGCAGTACTCTAACACCAAAGTTAAACAAACAAAAATAAACTTGTTTTCTGTATTCAAGTGTAATTTCAAGTTCTTTTTTTTCCTTATCTTCTTTCTTGTCACTAGGTAGCAAGGAGAAGAGCTTTGTTCTCTTATCTTAGCTCCCTCCCACCACCTACAAGATGAGCAAGATCCCCTTTAGCCTCTTACACAGGCAAAACGATCCAAACCATTACCTTGGTGGTCCTGTGCTGGACCTGGTTACAAGCATTTTCAAGGATAGAGACTTCATAATCCCTAAGGGCAGCCTGTTGAGCATTCTGACTACCACCAAAGTTAAACAAATAAATATTGGGGTTTTTTTCTGTATTCAAGAGTAATTTCAAGTTTTTAATTTTTTTCCTACATTCTCCTGTCCTATCAGTAGGCACCAAGGAGGAGAACTTGGCTGCCTTATCTTTGCTCCCTCCCATCATGTGTAAGATGGATAAGGTCTTCTTGAGTCTGTTCTCCAGGCAAAACAGTCCAAGCCCTTATCTTCAATGAACTTGTTCCCTCACATCTGTCTCTCTCTTCTACAGGGAGACCAGCACAACACCTGAGATGTGCCTCAACAACACCGAACAGAGAGGAAGACTACCTCCCCAGACCCACGGACACAGGTCTTTGTAATGTCACCTGAGACACCACTGATAACTCTCTTTTTGCTACTCTTTTTTGCTTGTCCGTCAGAACCACTTGGTCCTGACACAGCTGTGAAGAGCCGCTTTCCACCCAGACACTCCCCTGCATGTACTGGTGCTATCCCTTGTAAGGGACAGTTCTGCATTTCCTCTGCTGAACTTCAAGAGATCCCACACCACTTTACCTCACCCACCAGCTACATCAACCTCTTGGTTCTGTCGCTGTCTGTGAACTTTCTGAGGGTGCGCTCTGTCCCATCACTGCGATCAAATAACCACGCTAACACTATGGGCTCAAGGGTACAATCTGAGGAACACCTGCCTCCAACTTCATTTCATGTCACTGACCACCAAGACCCTTTGGCCCAACTTCTAAGTTGGCTTTTCAACCCACCGCACTTCCACTTACCTAACCTGTGTGCTGTTAACTTATTTGCTATATACTACAGGAGACAGTGATAAAAGCCGTACTAAAGACAAGGTGAACAATATTCACTAATCCTCCAGCACGCACCAAGCCAAGGATCTCACTGTAGAAGGCAGTCTGGTTGGTTAAGTTCAATATTCTCCTCAGCAGACCGCTATCCATTGCCTTCAACACAAAACACAACAAAAAGACAGAATAAAGTGAAAACAAACTTTTCTTCCATTCTGGATGGAAAGAGCAGATATTTTATGCAAAAGGTAAAGAATAGTAAAGGCTGTCTGCATACATATAAAACAGGAGAGGGAACCTGACAAGCATTTGAATAACACTAACATTTCACTGGTGCTGAGCATAATTTGAAGAAAGGCAGAGGAAGACAGAATTGTTCCACTGGAACACTTCTATGAAGCACAGGGACCACATTAAAACATGATGCCTCCTATTATATCCACTAGTGAAATAAATTCCAAGATTTCTTGGTTTAGTTTTAATAAAGGAGGAAGAAAGATAAGGGATGAAGCGAAAAACTAATGCAGAAATATGGAAACAATGGACAGGATCCACATTTGAAGAGACCCAAACCCATGCTGGTAAATTCGTGCTTCTCCCCACTGCCCCTCTACAAAATATTAAAATAACAAAAGGCAAAGGAACATAGCACAGTGCTGTATTTCTCAGTAGGTCAGGCCAGAGACAAAGTCAGTTGGTCTCACACTAATATTCTGGAAATTGATATATGACGAAATTCAAACAAAATAAAGTATAAGGGAACATTCAATCTGCAGACGAAGCAACACCATCTCATATTAGCTAGAAATACTGAAAATTGCTCATCAAACCAGCATCAAGTGCTGTTCTACTGTCGTTTCTCCTCATCTAAAGTTTCCTTTTGTATACATATCTATCACATCTGTTTACTTACTGCTTTGTTTCTTTCATATGGTTACATGCAATTTTGCTCTGCTGCTCTTAACCATGCATGGAAGACAGCATTTCTTATACCACATATTTAACCATAACTAAAACTACACTTTTTCAAACCAATTTTATAATTGGCCAATTCAGCACACTACTCAGCCACCTCAGATAATTATCAATTCCTGCTCCCCACAGAAGGTAAAAACCTCATTTTTTTGAAAGAAGTAAATCGAGCTGCTAACTACAATAACATTAAACAGCAGTGGAACCTCATACACAAAAACACAAAGATTCCAAAAACCACGTTCTTTTCGTATTAGTTACCCAAATAAACAAACGTTGCACAACTCTGGACTTGCCACCTTTAACAAACTTACCTGAAGAACCTGGAATTCACTCTACGTTTGAACATGAAAATATTATTTCCTGCAATCCTTGCTTGTTTACTGTTTCCTTACGCATCTCTTTTCAGCTTTATCTCACTATTATATTGCTTGAACAGAGCATTGACTAAAAATATATCTGCTTTGGGTAAGCTTTTTTTTTTTAAAAAAAAAAAAAAAAAACAGATAGTATTTTGACAGCCTGTTTCATTTTGTAATGTTGTTAGCTTTCAATTTCAACTGATTTCTGCTTAAAACTGCTAATATTGTTTAAAAAACACCATGTGAAAATGAAAATTTTGATGAAATACCCAGTAACTGCTTCTGCTGCTTTAATAGAACAAAGACATTCCAAATAATCGTGCCAAGTAAGATTTTTAGTCTAATATCCAAACATCTAGCCTATTTCACGTATCGCTGGTTGGTTACTAAATTAGGTAGCATTCACTAATTTTGAAGGTCAATCCCATACAACATTTCAGACCTCCATCAACCTGTCAGTTGTGCTTAGCAGATGAGAAAAAAAGCTGAGAAAAACCAAGAACAAAACACAGAATTGCCAATTTTATTCCTTAGCATCCTGTGTGCTTCCCACCCAGTATTAAACTACAACATAAAAATGCCTTTGCTACACTCCAGAGTAATGGAAAACTACACACGCATGCTGAACAGACAAGTCCTGAGTCAACTTTGCTCAGTATCAAAGAAGATGAGTATCAACACTACCTGGAAATTTTGAGCCTTCGGTTACAGAGAACCTGTTACATGCTGACAGTGTCCTCCTAACGCTGGAAAATCCAGGAAAACATATTGAGAGAAGACATGTTCTCTTTTTCCTTAGCATGTGGAAAAGAAGAAAGAAAGTGTATTTACTAGGTGCTTGCTATCAAAGATGAACATATCCTGATGCTCCAAGCAAACTGTATTTACAGTATCCTGATGGGAAGTGCAGAATTTGCATTTGTTTTACTTCTCATCCCTTCAGGTTAGCTACAGTGAAGATCTGCATCTCACATACATGGTGCTTAGAAACTTACTCATACAAAAAAGCATGTCATTTATAACATCTCTATGGTCACAAACTAGTAAACTGAGAATTCACTCAGATATACTTTTTTTAATTTGCAAAGCAAATCAGCAAATGGAAAGGTTATAAAGTTGTGCTTAAGTTTCTACAAAAAGCTTTGTTTAATTTCATGCATAAAAGTCCAACTTCAGACTACAACTAGGAAATACCAGCAGCAGCTTTTACCAGATTATTTTGTATAGAGTCAGTAACCAGCAATTCAGTAAATCCTGAAATGTGATGCATGCCAAGGGAAGGCAAAGAAGCCCAGTGAGTTTTACTGTTGTGAAATAAAATCTCTTTTCATTCTTGTACAAGAGATAATGTCACATAAAGCAAAGCCAAAAGGGAAGAGCAGTTTCAATTTTCTGAGGTGCAAACACATTATTTATAAGCAAATAAGACAAAGAAACAAAACAAAGTCCCAGAATTATCCATCAAGCCGATCATGTATGCCTCCCATAAAAACTGAATGAATTAGGAGGAAGTGGGAAAGGGTGGAGCTGGCAGTCACATTTAAACAAATGGAACAGCAGTTTTGTAATCATATCCAACTGGACAAATTTAATCTTAACTATAAATTCAATTATTGTTCCTAAAGACTTATAGCAGACCTTTTCCTGTATAAGATTATAGATAATATTGATCTTTGTTTTGGTAATAAATCAGGAGTTTAATTCCATAGTAGCAGATGGTATGTCTAGAAAGAAAGGGCCCTTCCAAAATAAAACAGCAGGACTGAGAGGATGTGATTTGCTATCAGCATATGGCCAATCTGAATGACTTAAATACAAACGATGAAAACTGACACCATAGATGAGATGAATGAGAATGCAGTTCTATTCAATCAATTTTTTACTGAAAAGTCACACACCAAGGGTTATGTGACAAAGAAAAAGCTGTTAAGAACATGGAGGTAGGAGGTATGAATAAATCTTCCAAAATTCTTCATTTGTTGGATTTTTTTTTAATGAAGGATTCTTCAGGAGTAGAAAGCTCAACTCAAGAGTTACGCTCCGGTTCTGCAAAGACTTCCGTCTCCCTTTTGTCTGAATAAGGTACTGTTAACCAGAGCAAAATGGGGCCTGTGCAGCCTTCCCCTTCCCCTCAGCACACACTTGTCAAAACTCTTAAAGACAGACATTGCTCCAGTACTTGAGTCATAGGACAATGCTCTGACAGCAAGTTCCGCTCCTGTCTATGGATGTCCTAAGGTATTTAGGACCAAACAGGTGGTCATTTATAATCCATCACCCCATTTCCTGAAGACACTTCCAAAAAAGACTGCACTATCTCTGACTAACATAACTGAATCTAATGGGGAAAAAAAGCAGACTGATCTTCCAGAGAGAAAAACATAAGCAGAGAACTGTCCATTCCAGTGATTTGACAAGACAATTCTGAAGAAGCGATTTCACATTCACGTGCCTCTATTTCCCTCCTGATCCTTTGTCAGAACTGCCTGATCATATTTCCAGCTCATTAGTGATGCCAGTCAAAGACTGTTCAAACGCTGTCTACACAAAACAAGGTCTTATGTTAGCAAACTTCCACAGAAAAAGTCAAGAAATCAGCAGATTACTAGGAAGACCGTCAAAGTGAGAGATGAATTTAAAAAGGATCCATAATAGTACACTCTTCTGTCCTACTGATGACTTCAGTGGCTTCTGAAGCCATGGAAATACAACAATAGTGCAGAAGTCTCTCATAGTGGAATTAGGAAAGAATGCAACAAAGAATCCAAGTTCAGATGGCCTTTCAGGTTGTCCTTCTGATCCATGCCTTGAAAATACCTGCCCAGCCTCATGGTTTCACAGAATCATGGTTTCACCAATCATTAAGGTTGGAAAAGCCCACAGCAATCATCTAGCCCAACTGTTTCAGTACCTCGAAGCCTAATGTTATCTACTATCTCCTGAAACTCCAGGAACAACACATTTCCAGACTATTTGGTGCAACCAATGGAGCTTTTGAAGCAACTTCATTTTTTAAATAACCAGACACCCCCTCAGACGACTGTTTTCCTTACTAATACATGGCTTGCAGTGCTTCACACAAACCTGCAGACTTCCTACACTTCAATCCAAAGGTTGTGCATGGAGCACTCATTAATTAAACAAGCTCCACACAGCATTATCTCATCCTACATTTTCTACACGATATAAATTCAGAACTGCTCTACTCGAATTGCAAAATTCTGTTACCAGCACCGCAGGACTTCCATTCACTTTAACAGAGAGATAAGAGAATGAAATCCAGCAGGAGGTTTGTGAGATTTTTTTTCACCAATGCCTCCTGTCTACATACAGACAAACTGAAAACAGTCTTGCTTTAAACAGGCTGAGCAGCAAAGTCAGGCACTATTCTATAAGAACATCCCGCCCACTATTTTAAAGCAGAGGAAGAATTCTACTCATTCTAAACCCGCGTTGTTCCAGAGCGAGCGAGCAAGCCTCATACTCCCTGCTCCACGAAGGCAAACACGTGCGTGCAAACTCCGTTTTATTCCTGTACGATATCCGAAAAGTTCTGTTACTTGTTTGTTTTTTTTTTTAAATTTACTTATTTTTTTAATAAAGTTATAAACAACGGAATGCAGAAGGATGACGCGAGGAAAGCCCTGCTTTGCACCACAGCGAGATCTCCGCCTGTTACAAAGTTACCGACGCGGTCCCGAGGCGCTCCGGGAGGCGCCCCCGACCTCCCCCCGCCGTACGGACACGCGGCGCTGCGCGGAGCCGCGCTCTTCCTGCGCTCCGGGAGCGGAACCGGGGGGGCCGCGCGGTGCGGCGGAGGGGC
>NW_024884767.1:3983481-4067693 GCF_019232065.1 Centrocercus urophasianus | reverse complement strand
TCCCCCCCCTCTCCCCTCCGCCGCTCGCCCGCCCGCCGCCGCACGCCGGGAAGGTGGCGACAAAGGGGCCCCGGCCCGCCCCGCCCCAGCGGGGAACGGAGCCGGGACGAGGACAAAACTCTCCTGGCAGAGACGGGCCGCGAACAATACCCGGCTGGGCGGGGGCTGCGCGCTCACGGCGGCTCCGCAGGGCCCCGGCGCGGCTGCCTCGGCCCCGCCGGCCGCCAGGGGAGCGGCTCCGCCGCCCCGCGCGCTCTCCCCGCCCCCGTGTGCCCGCGAGTGGGGGGGGGAGGGGAGTAAGAAGGGCGGCGGAGGGAGGGAGAACGGGGGGACGGGTGGCGCATGCGCGCCTCTGCCCCGCCTCATCCGTACGGGCGCGTGCGCGGAGTAGGGTGCGTAAAGAAGGGGGAGCGTCGGCGCCGCGTGGGAGAGGAAAATGCGGTTTAGGAGCGGCCCTGCGGCCCGCCCCGCACTGATGCGGTGGGACGGGGCGGCGGTTCGAGCGACCGGTGGCCGACCTTCCTTTTGAAGGAAAGAAGTAGAAAAAGCTGTAGGAGATAAAAGCGAGGAAAAGCGGCAGGTGGCACGGGGGCACGCAGGGGGCTTGCGGGGACGGTGCTCTCGGAGCGTGCCGAGCCCGTGCGGCGTTCCACCGTTAGCGAGGCTCTCGCAGAACTGCGCGTGGCTCTGCTACGTGAGCGTCAAGCTGAGCGGGTAGGAAAGAACCTCGTGCTCTATGGGCGCTATGTTACAGGCGGGCAATATACCGTGGAGATACTTCTTGTTTCTTGTTATCGTTTTTTTTTTCTTCTTCTTTTTTCTCTCTCAGTAATAAAAGAGCTGGCAAATAGCAGCACGTTGACACTTGCCTCTCAACAGTTCTCAGAAGGCATCTAAACATTCAGGTTTTCAAAGCCTTGTGTTACCAAAAGAATTAAGTGAATTTCTCCCGAGGCCACTAAAACAAACTCCTACTCCCGCTTCCACCGCCCTGCAGCCAACCTCCTTTTATCTACCGAAATGAACCTTCGTATCTTGCCTTCCGAAGGCAGAATCTGCTTCCAGAACCTGCAACGCTGCGAGTACTCGTGGGACTGCTGGGCTGCTGCCCGGCATCAGAGCAGACGCAGGCTGTGTCCCTCAGCTCACAGAATCGCACATTCATACCCTGCTATTCTGTTAAAGAAATTACAGTCTCAGCAGCCATCTCTTACAGTCTTGATTTCTGCACTGCCGTATTTCGATCATATATGTAACTCCAAGTTGTCTTGCAGCCCGCACCCAGGCTCCGTGGACTTCTGTTTACTGCTGTTTGCTTTCACTTACAGGTTTTTAAATTAAATGATTTTAGCACAGTCTTGTAAAAGTGATATTCCTAAACATAGAGCTGCAGTGTAAATATTTATAAGATTGCCTTGAGTATTCAGGCTTTTCTAAGTGCCTTAAAGGATGACAGCATGTGCATATGAGGATGGAGACCAGGATATTTGTGCTAGGAATTTCCTGCAGCACAGAAGTAATGTAACTGCAGCACTCCTTCAAGAGATTTAATCTGGGGAGAGCAGTTCTAAATGTGGCAAAGATTCCACAGAAAAGGAATTTCTTGTGAGGTTGTCCAAGTTGTTGCATCCCTGCCCCTGACACACTGCTTCTTTCCACTTTGCCAACTAAGTCATCTGTCCCACATAACACACACCCCTTGCGTTTCCTCTTTTTTAAAGGCTTTCAAGTTGAATTCCAGGCTTTGATGAGGCTTTATTTAAAGGAAAATGTTTGGGTGAAGGACAAGTGTAACAACACTTTCCTTATTACTTGTACATTTACAGTTCTGCTTTCACAAAAGCTTAGGTATAAATGTTGTAGTGGTATAAACTTAGGTATAAATGTCTAGGTATAAAAGCTGAGGTATAAATGTCCCGCTGTGGATGATGCTGGGCTAGGTTTTCTGAGGAGTGTGTTTGCATATGGCCCAGAGCAGGTTTGCAGGATGGCAAATCTGAGAATACAAGCAGTTTTGTTCTTTGCCTGCTGCTGGGTGTGGTGTCTCTGAGTCTCAGTCTACTACTGAAATATTAGAATTTCAATAATAGAGTTTTTCTGTTCTGATCTAAAGAGTAGTCAGAAGGAAAGCCAAAACTGACTCTTACACATTGTTGCATATGATAAATGCTGCCATTCGTTATTGGTGATATCCCCTGACAGTACTACTAAACCTCCTTTGAAAAGCATTCACGACTGGGACTTATAGTGTGCATCATAAACATGGTGACAGTGGTGGCGTGTTCCAGTTAGGTGAATATATGATTAAGAACTCAGGAGTTTTCATTCCCTATTCGTTGCATGGCCTTGGGTAAATAATTTCTATGAGGTTACACTTCCTTCATCACTAAAGTTGTTATTTCACACAGACACCTGACAAAGAATTAACTAGCTTTAAAAAAAAAGAAATTGAAAACTGTTAAGCATTAGTGCTTATTGGGTTGAAAGGCAGCGTAAATTGAATGATCCAGTATGTCAGTGAGCTGCTGTTTATGGAGTAGATGTTACTTGAATCACTGATGTAAGCTCTGCATAACTTTCTCTTTTACTGCTCAGTTTAGAGCAAAACCTACTTCTTTCTTCTACCAGAGATTATTTCCACCTTCCAAAGCTGTTATCCTAAAACTAAACTAAAAGGTAATTATCACTATCTATATGTTTGAGTCCATCAACTCTCCCATGGTTCAAATTAGAAACTTCTGTATTGTTATGCATGAATGTTTCATTTGTATCAAATGAAATATCAAATGGGTAGATTTTAACAGTAAACCTATTCTAAAATTATTTCCCTTTGTTTTCGTATTCATGACTTCCAGATTACTATCCATTTGGAACACCATTTTTGTTACTTTGTTACACCACTTTTGTTACCTCAAACTGCAAATTCTTCCGTCTTTTGTCCCTTCTCACTTTGTTCTCATATAGTTTGCATATATAGTGTTTAAGCTGCAGTTCAGATGAATCAAGCACAACTAAGAATCATAATCCCCTGAAAAGTTTAAATTGTCCTATCTTAAGAATCGGCAATCTTTCTTTATAGGTTTCTTTTTCTTTTTCTTTTTTTCTTTTTTTTTTTTTTCCTATATTCCAAAACAACGTTAAAAGGTTTTGTATGCTTGTCTGTAATTTTTCACTTTCTCTCCTCAATTTTAGAACAGCACCATTATATAGAAACACAGTTTTTTGCTTGTCTCACTCTACTTCAGGCTGCATCTGAGAAATAATTTTGCTTTTTTTTTTCCCTAACTTTGCATATTTCATGTTTTTGATGTTGTAAATAGTGTGGTATTTCAGTCCCTTTTTTAATGAGTCTTTTGCACGCAGCAAATCTTCTTGTTTTCAAGAAGAAATTGATATCACAATTTGATACTCAGCATCAGCATAACATGATTCTGAATCTTAAACCTTATGTTAGAACAGTGAGGCTCGAAGTCTTCCGGGCAAATCTTGTTCCTTGCTGATCTGAGTGTAGCAGTATTTCTTCCCATCAACCTGCTCATGAACATAGATGGAAATATTTTTATACTGTTTTTAATTGACAGAATTTTCTCAGAATGTGTTGCAATTTTATTGAGAATTAACTTTGGAAAATGTAAAATTTCTGTGTCATACATTTTAAATGTTATGCAGAATTCTATAATTTAATCAGGGAGCAGTTGTTTAATTGTTGATTTCTTTAAATCCATTTGTTTTGTGTGTAATGCACTGATACCAGTATATGTCTTTATCCTACCTATTCCCACATTAGCAATGAAGTCTCAAAATGCCTGTACTGTATTTTTCTGTTTATAAGATTTCTAGTCTTAGACCACTTATTTTGTGGTAAAATGTTGGGCTTTGTACGCCTCCTCTCTGCCCTTCTGAGGCCCCATCTGGAGTACTGCATCCAGGCCTGGGGCCCCCAGTGCAAGAAAGATGTAGAGTTGTTGGAGCGGGTCTAGAAGAGGGTCATCTAGAAGATGATCAGAGGGCTGGAGCACCTCTCTTAGGAAGAAAGGTGGAAGGATTTGACCTTTTTCAGCCTGGAGAGAAGGCTTTGGGGAGACCTTACTGCAGCCTTCCAGTACTTGGAGGGAGCGTGTAAACAGGAAGTAAGCAAACTTTTTTACATGGGCAGATAGTGATAGGACAAGGGGGAATGGCTTTAAACTAACAGAGGGCAGATTTTGGTTAGATGTTAGGAGGAAATTCTTTACTCAGGGACTGGTGAGGCCCTGGCACAGCTGCCCAGTGGAGATGGGTGCCCCATCCCTGGAGGTGTTCAAGCCCAGGTTGGATGGGGCACCAGGCAGCCTCATCTGAGGGGTGGCAACTCTGTCCATGGCAGAGGGTTGGAACTGGGTGGGCTCTTAAGTTCCATTCCAACAGAAAGCATTCTGCGATTCAATGATTCTATGATTTCAGATTCACTGTACCTGCCAAGTTGAAATTGATGCACTTCACATGCACCTCCTGCATCAAACATACTAAAAATAAGCATATATAATGAACACTTTGCTGGTTCTTTTGTTTATGTGTTCTGGTTGCAATTATTACCTTTCAGTGACTGCTTGCATTTATCAAAACATTTTGACAAAAGCAAAAGGGTTGACAGCTCAGACTGTTCAATTCAGATGGAGCTCAGCCAAATTGCACCCCTGCACAGCCTTGTGTCAGTACAAAGTGTTGTAATTTATGTGTTTTTTTATTGACAATAACAATTTATGTGTTTTTATTTGTTTATTGGAAGAGTTTCAATTTATTGATATCTGATGAGACTGATCAGTAACTGCACGTGTATCTGGCATTAATGTGGTAGGTTACTGTTAGATAGTTGCTGTCTGTAAACTTGGAGTGTGCCTTAGGTAAAATGCTGATAAAGAGTTAAGTTGCAGTCAGACAAGTAGTGGCTTGCCATCTTAATACATAGTAATCAATAAGAAGTTTTCTTTTGAGGTAAAAGCATAGAAGTTGTAATTGTCCCCATCCATGTTCTATCTGAAAATTAAGCTTCAACTGCAAGTTTAAATGAATGTGGGTCCCATAAAATAGACCAGCTATGAAAATAGTCTATTTTTTCAATGGAGATTTTGTTGCCAGAGTTAGTAACAAACTAGAAAACAACAAAAACTAAAGAATGCATTTTATTTGCTTCGAAGATTTGCTAGTGATTTTCCAGATGTGATTTTTCATATATACCTTGTTTTCTCATCAAGATTCTGTCTGATAAATTGGCTCTCTTCTTTTAGATACAAGTTACTTAAGCAGAAGTAGCATTATTCTCTTTCCTGAGGGCTAAATTTTATGTCCCTGAAAGACTATGGCAAAATATCACCTTAACTCGAGTAGTATGAGAAGAAGTGCTGTTTGAATGCTCTGTGAGTCTTATATCACAGTTCTTTAACTCCATAGTGCTGCATATTTTTAAATGGGAAAGATCTCATTTCTATTTGCCTGTATTTATATTTATGCCTTCACATAGAGGCATTTCTCTCCTGAGGTATTTAAGAATTCAATTTATAAACTTACCCACCAGTTAATTTTTAATTAAGCACAAAAGTATCCTTGTTTTCGGAAGCTGATTTGTTAAATACTGACTTTTCCTGTAAGAGACAAAACCTGCGTTACAAACGACAAACAATTTTTTTCCCATTTTGAACACGAATATATTTTGCATGTCACGATTTTCTCTGCTCCAGTAATTATGGCTCATAAAAGCTCTCAGTAATGAATGACTGTGGGTTTATGCAGTGTATCTCTGACTGTTGATAGTCAAAAATTTACACATCGGGAAACATCTTTGTATTTTTGCAGCTGTTTAGGTGTCTCTTGGATGTTTGTGTAGGTGCTTTTACAGGAGCGGGAGAAAGGAAAAAAGTCTGATAAGAATGAACAAACAGGAAAATGTGATTACACTTATAATACCTACAGAACTTCCTCTCTCAGAACCATTATGTAACCAATGCAGGATAATCCCAGCCATTGCATGGGGGACAGCCTTTCATTTCAGGCTGGGGCAGTTTTTCCTGTTTTCATTTTGAGACTGTGAAAGAAACATGACAGTATACAGAAATATATCTTTTACATTAATTTCAGTAGCCTAACTTCGCAGTTCGTGACTGTTAATTGCAATGGCTTAATGGAAGTCACCTACCTATATCCTGTATTTAATTAAAGGATATTTCTGTCAAACACTGCTAAAGGGTGTTTATGGAAACTGGATTATATACATCTGTAAAAATAATTTAAATATATACATATATATTACTCAACAGCCTCTTAATCTGCATCAACTGTAGAAAATAATATCTATTTCTAAATGTAGTTTTAATATAGCTAATAAGTAGCCATATATTGGTATTTTCAAGCTGTTTTATATGAACATATGAAATAATAACATATCTTTCGATTTCAAATTTTCAGTTCAATTTCCAGTTACGAAAAAAACATTGTAATCAGCACCTTTGGCCTGATATTTTTAAAAGAAGGTCTTCACAAACAGTGTTGCTGAAAACTTTAAAAAATATCAGGAAAGGAGGTAGTGTTTCATATGGCCATTCATATATGTAACATATAAGAATATATGTTACGTTGTACGGCTAAATCTAATTTCATGTACGTCAGGTCTGCATGAAACCAGGAGTCATTAATGAAATGGCTGCTCTCATGATGCCAACAAAATTTATGAATATGTCTACTGACTGTACAAAAACCAGAATTTGCATGTGAGCCATGAAAAATATATTTGCAAAATTGGTAAGAGTCTGAGGTCACATTTACACATCTAAAGTATCTGTTCTGTGCATGGAGATTCCTGTTTCCTTATAGGTATGTACATATTGCTGTGAAACAAGTTCCTTCAAGTATTACACTGGGATAGTTCAGGTGTCCTATTCATCTGCCTACAGCTTAGTTCCCGTATGTCTCCTGTCCTACACTATGCTTTTCATTGTGAAATCTTCCTGAAGTAGACAGAAGAGATGTTAAAATCCACTATGCCAAAACCAATCCTTAGTTTTTTTTTGTTGTAGGATACATGAAGGTAGTTACACTTAAGACACGGCATATTAATAGCAGAACTTGGTAAGTGAAATGCTACTAGGTGTATGTTAGGCAATTCCCCAGCCTCTTAACCTTCCCAGCTTTATAACACATTAATCCAATTGTGTACTTTTTAGTCAGAAACTCTAGTCTATGAATTTAGTGTGCATTTCTATTCTAGAGAGTATATGGCCTATCCTCATTCCAGAGTGCGTATAGCCTAAACTAACTGCAGAGTATATATAATGCTAGAATTTGTTCCAGAGTAGCATAAATATAATGACACATTAGTTACTTTAATGGATTTCAATAAATTTTTGACCAAATGCTGGACACATTGAAAAATATGTTAATAGCTGTCATCCCATTGTTCTGTTTGATTTTAAGTCAGGTACTTGAGAACCTAATGGCAATAATGAAATCGCTGTGAAGCTTATCACTTTGAGAAGAGTAGAAGTGTAATATATATGCTTCAGCATGACATTCTTGATGATTAGGAAGATGTAATGCTCAAAAAATATCTGAGGAATGGCAACTGCTACCTAATAGTAATTATTTTAGCAGCGGTTCATTATAAACAATATTAATTACATTTGACATTTAGTGGTAACTTTGTTCACTGATCGTATTTTTCCTAAGATTTTGCTAGAATGTGCTGTTGTGTAATTCATTTACTGCTTCTGCATATACCCATAAGTATCTTTGCAACTTTCATTGGTGTAGTACAATTTGCAGTTATATTCATGTCCTTGTAATTAAAAGTTATACACAGGTTTCTCTATTTGTGTGTATGTAGAAATGTGAAATGTGCAAATGCTTAGAGAAATATGTCAGAGGATAGAACAGGAAGATACAAAGATCTGTCTCTATTCTGAAAACTTTAGCACTATAAAATGCAATATATGCATTGAATTTACAAAAAAACAGGGACTAGGACAGTAAATGAAAAATTAGGGGAGGCTGTATGTTAGAATTCTTCTCTTCAAACTATGAGCATTTGCAATGTTAGGAGGAGTTTTAATACCAAGAACCCCCTTGACACACACAAGGAATAAGCACATTCAGATGATGCATGAAATGGACAAAATGTATATGATGAAATGCTCCATATTCTATAAAACTAAGAAAGAAAACAGTTTAATATTGTTAAAATAAAAAAAAAAAAAAAAAAAAGAGGAAGCAAATGATTTAGATACTGTTAATATTAGATTTTGAGAGGCTTTGCTTTCTGAGAAAAGGAGCTTGAAACTGAAAGAATGCTATGAGCTAAAAGTAGCTCTGCTTTTCATGGTCAGATGAGCAAGAAAGCTTGGAGTAGACACTCAGTGTATCTCTGATATGGAGGGTAAGAAACTGTAGTTTTTCCTCTGGGTCTTGTGAAAAAAGCTGCAGCCTATTTGAAACAGCTGCAGTAGAACAGAAGCTGTTTTCTCTCTGGGGAACAAAGGTCTTGTGGCTGTATTTATACACAACAACAGTCAGCAGCTCCAAAAAGAATGAAGTTAGATTGGCAGTCTTCTAACGAATTGAAGTTAACTTCATGCTGGAGTTAGAGATGGCAGTGGGAGTTCATCTTTCATGGTGCATGTCTGTAGGATTTTGAACCTATTGCTCCTTCATTTAAATCTGTTTTTCCCTGTAGAAAGAAACCTCTCTCTAGTGACAGATTAGGTCATATTTTGCCTACACAAGAAAACAAAGTTGTCCCTTCTCACTAACAAAGGCTGCTTCTTAACATCTGTGCTTCTTAGTTTTTGTGTATGAGTAGAGGCATTGTGTATACCAACCACCTCCTACTTCTACCTCCTACCCAAAACTGTCTTTCCGCGTCTGGCAATTTCATGCCTCGAGTTATACGCTAATTTAAAAATCATGGGCTTGCATGTATGAGAGATTCACAGCAGTGCACATGATACTGTGCTCCAACTTAAGTATAACTCACATTTCTGCAACTAGATTTTCCTCCATAAGCTTTATTGTTGTCGGAATGAAAAGTAATTTGCATTGAAATAAATTTGTTTAGTTGCATCTGCGCCAAACTTTCTAGTAATTCTGCATTTGCTTTCCTGTTCTGCTTTCTCACCCTTCCAACCACTTTAGTGTCCTAACCAGCCCATCCACCTATTGGTATCACCACTATTGCCCAAGGAATGGAGCACCTGAACAATAGAAATGTACACATTTCTACTGTCCACGTAAGAGAGTGACATCTTTTTCTGTATGCCAGAGCTTGGCAGTATGCTACTTTTAAGTTTTATACTTCTAATATCAGCATAGCTAGCAGATATACTATTTTACTTAGACTTCAGCTGAGCTAAGATGATGGATTGTACTAGGAAAATACTGAAACCAAATCCTAGATATCAGAAAATGTTACATATTTAGGGTTGGTACAATGGCAATAGAGAAGCAAGGTCTCAGATGAATTGTTACAATGCCCTCATAAAAATAAGGTGCTGACAAGAAGGTTACAGCAACCAAGCATTGTTGTGTGTTCCTGTGCCTCTTATGTCTTCCCCCATCATGACCATCTCTTCTTTCCTTCCCTAAATACTCCTTGGGGAAAATACAGAATAAGAATTATTGCTGTCGTTCTGAACTACATGTAGGCTATTTGGTTGTAAGCCAAGTGCAGAACAGGGGAGATCAAGGAAAGAGCTGAACTAGATGACTTTCTTGGTATAAAGGAAATGGGAGGGAGATTGCTTTTCTGGGTCTTTCATCTTACCTGAATTTTCCTGAGTCTTCTGTAAAAATAATTGCTTCTGAGGTACGGTAAAGATTGGGTCAACAATGGGCCCTTGCAGGAGGCAAACACATACATGCATTCATAATCATGTTCATTTGCTTATATGGTACATATGTGTTTTCAACCCCATAACAAATTTGTTCAGTTAATTGCTGCTGTTTATCAAGAAAAGCTTACTGGTCAGTTAGAAAGTTACACTTTTCTTTTACTAACATCAAATTCAAGATTTTTAAATCAACAGAAACTCACATTTTTGTTTTTTCGCCTTACAGAAAAATGGCAGCAATATGAAAACAGTATTGACAATATGTGACATAGAATGTTTTATGAACTGGCAATTAGTAAAAAATAGACAGAAAGATAGAAGAGAATCACAGTAACCGTAACAAACAGTGATGGCAGGGATGTCATCTTCAGCAACAAAATATATAATTATAACCATGAAAACCAGAGAGGTGGTTGGTAGAGACACCAAGCAGGTAATACTATTCTTGGAGTTTGTGGTCCACCTGGTCACTGTCCATTTTCCTCAGTGAGATTCTGCTACAGTCACAGTGATGTATTGTGCTCACTTATGCTCACATGCTAACTCTAAGAAAACTTTCTAGAAAATAAATGCCCACCAGCATATATCTCTGGGAAAACATATGAAATATCATGCTTATTTTTTCAAACTGGGCACACAGACATATTCTTGAGCATCTTTTCAGCTCTGCAATTTTTTTTCCATTGCTTTTGAGAAACTATGAAGGTCTGAGTGTGCACTAATAATTCAAGGCAGGTATTACTTGCTCATATCTATCTTGCCATCGACCAGTATCCCAAGATCATTCTTGGCAGGGCTGTGCTTTTTTCAGTCCCCAACTTGTACTGTTAGTGGGGATTGCCACAAACCAAGTGCACGACCTTGCACTTGGATTAAATGAATCCCATGTGGTTCTCCTAGGCCTGCTGTTCAGCCTGTCTAGGTCTCTCTGAATGCCATCCCATCCCTCAGGCATGTTGATTGCACCACACTGCTTGGTGTAATCTGCAAACTTGCTGAGGGTTGATTCCACTGTTGATGTCATTGATGGAGATGTTAAAGAGCACCAATTCCAGTACAGATCCCTGAGGGACACCACTTGTCACCCATCTCCATCTGGACACTTAGCCACTGATCAACACTCCCTAGGTACAATCTCACAACCAGTTCTTCTTGTATCAAGTAGTCCACCCATCAAATTCATATCTTTCCAGTTTGGAGAGAAGGATGCTGCGGGATACCATGTCAAATACCTTACTGAAGTCCAGACAGATGACATCAGTGGCTCTCCCATGTTCACTCCTGCAATTACATCATGACAAGGTTGATCAGGCAGGATCTGTTCTTGGTGAAACCAATATGGTTATCCCATATCACCTCCCTCTCTTCCATGTGCCTTAGCATTGCTTCCAAGAGGATCTTCCCCATTACCCTCCTCAGCACAAACATGAGGCTGACAGGCCAGGAGTCCTCTTGGTCATCCTTTCCGTTCTTCTTAAAAATGGGTCCAATTTGCCTTTTTTCCAGTCACCGGGGACTTCACCTGATCGCCATGACTTCCCAAATATCATCAAGAGTGGTTTGGCTCCTATATCAGCCAATTTCCTCAGGACTCCGGGGTGCATTTCATCAGGATCTGTAGACTTATGGATGCTCTGATTCCTCAGGCAGTCATGAGCCTGATCTTCACATACAGTGTGAGGGGCATCATTCCCATAATTTCACTTTCCAAACCATCTGCTAGAGTTCTGTGTGTAAAGCAGTTGCTAGTGAATACTGAGGCAAAAAAAGTTGTTGAATACCTCAGCCTTCTCCTGTCCGTTGTTACCAGCCTGCCTGTATTATTCACTAGGGAGAGTACGCCCTCCTGGAATTTCAACATGCCATCAACATTCATGTTCAAAGCAAAACTCTGTAACAATACTTTTTCAATTACAATAAATAGATGAAAAGCTTGGAAATTTCAAAATTACTTTTTTTTTTTTTTTTTTTTTTTGATTAGTCTGAAATAATGCACATGAAGCATAACAGTGATCAAAATGCGTTGAAGTACATACGGACTCTGAGAATTATAAACTGGCCATGGGTTCTGTTAATTGCATGAATGTATCTGGAGGACAATTAGAAGTTGTTAAAAACCTCACAGCAGAAAACTACCTCTTTAGTAGCTGCACACAACTTTACTCCAAAAGAAACAGAATATGTCCTTGTCAAATTGCTTAGAGCTTCATAGCAGTAGTGGTTGGGGACTGAAGGCTAGCACGCAATAATTGTTTTGAATTGATAAATGAATCATGTTTGCTTCTCATCTCATGTTACCTGCATTAAAATTTATGAAGGTATTCAGTAAGATGCTTTTTATAATGTTTTTAGAATTTAATTTGCAATTACAGAACAAATAGATCACTGACAAGATTCAGTCATATATCTCCCTGCATGTGGTAGAAGCAGTCATTGTGGGATACATGATAGTTACGTATACTTCAGAGGAAATTCCTTGCATGTGGAATCAATGACTCTCAGCAAACAGCAGCTGTTTGCTTGAACTGCTCCAGCTAGGATTTAAAGTTTTCATGAATGCTTATACTTTTAAATAGTTCCCCAGCTACATCAAGACCATCAGTTGAAAAAACAAAAGGAGGGGAAAAGAAAGAAAAAAAGATTGAAGATTTTACAGCCTGATAATGCTGTAAGATTTTAATGCTTCAATTAATAGCATAATTGACTATAATGGTATACCTGACATCTGCAGTCTCTTTCATTGTGAAAGGGAAAAATAGACAATTAGAGTAATTTCATGCAGCCTGTAATACAATTGAATAGTTTTTATTTGGCCTGAAGTGTCTGGTATAATGCTGAGTCTGTAGACAAAACTGACACAATTGCCATCCTTAAGGGTCATGCACAATGTGCTTAGTATAGCTCATTAGGTGTGCAAAGGAACTGATTCAAATAATGCACAAAGGGTGCCTGCTTATGTGTTTTCTACAAGTTCTTCTAAACACGGAAGACATGCAAAAAGCAGTGTTCACTTATCTTCTCAGTCTGCATGTAATTCCACATGACTCTTGCAGGGACAGGATTTAAATTCATTGTCAAAAAATATTTTGCAATTCATAAAGTTAAGATAATTTGGTTTCTGTTATTTAGAATTTGTTGTGTAAATGACTTAATGATAGAAAAATAATTCATCTAATACTATATATAATATTTCCGAGATGTTAATACAAAATATGCTGTGGAATCATAGAATGGCTTGCGCTGGGACAATCCTCAGAGGTCACCTAGTTTCAGTCCTCCTGATGGGCAGGGTTACCAGCCACCAGATCAGGCTCCAGGTGAGGCTGCCCAGGTCCCCATCCGGTCTGGCCTCGAGCACCTCCAGGGCTGGGGTAAACACAGCTTCTCTGGGTGGCGTGTGCTGGGGCCTCACCACGCTCTCTGTGAAAAGTTTGCCTGACATCTAATCTAAATCTTCCCTCATTTAGTTTAAAACCTGTCATCCTTGTCCTGTCATAATCTGGTCGTGTAAAAAGTTGATTTCCCTCCTGTTTATGAGCTCTCTTTAAGAACTGGAAGGCTGAAATGAGGTGTTTCTTGAGCCTTTCTTTCTCCAGCCTGAACAAGCCCAGTTCTCAAGTTTTATTTTTTCTGTTTATTTTATTTTATTTTGGCTAATAGAAATATTACCTTATATAAACCTAGACAAAACAGAGTATACAGTTTATTTTACCTATTTGAGTTTTGAATATCATCACAGTTTGCATATTCACCATTCAGTCAGTGTCAAAGAAACAAGATAAAGATTGTGCTAACAGAGAGAAGAAACTCATATGAGATAATACCAAATCAGAAATGAGAAAACATCTCAATTCATATTCTCAATGTGGGAAACCCACAGATGTTTCCATTTAAAATGATTTCTAAACCATCTCAGTATTTTTAAGGTGTAATTTTATTAGCAATTTTTTCTTAGAATCTCTTTCTAGAACTTGAAATTGAAAGAAATAGAAAGAAATTGAAGAAAGAAATTGAAGATGAGTACTTTCAGTGTTTAGAGGGAGCTTATAAGCAGGAGGGAGTCTGACTTTTTACACAGTCTGATAGCGATAGGACAAGAGAAAATGATTTTAAACTAAAAGAAGGGAGATTTAGATTAGGCACTAGGAAGAAATCATTTACACAGAGGGAGCTGCCCAGAGGAGCTGAGGATACCCCAATAGTTGGAAGCATTCAAGATCATTTTGGATGGGGCCCTGGACAGCCTCATCTGGTAGTGGGCGATCTTCCCACAGCAGGAGATTGGAACTGGGTAGGCTTTAAGGTTTTTTGCAACCCAAACATTCAAGGATTCTATGATTCTCTGAAACTGATTAAGAAATGCAGGTGAGATGAGAGGTTGACCCTTAACACCTATTTAAATAGGAAAAGCAGCAAAGTCTGCTATAATTGTTCCTCTGTATACCATTCATTCTAAAAGATTTATTTCAATTAAACAAAATGGTCAATATGGAACCATTTAAAAAGCTTTGAGGAGCATTTTCGTGAATTTTGCTCTCTAGCTGAGTTAGTTAGTTAGTTAGTTACTGTCTCATTCTGGATTTGACTGTTGAAGATCCTGGTCCCTTTGGAAAAAAAAAAAGTACACATTCATTTGAAGCAATTTGATTTGGCTTTTATTTCCTCATTGCACAGAAGATACACTGTGTTATCAGAAGAAAAGATTTTGACCAGTCCCAAACTTGTTCTTCTTGAAGTTTCCTTTGCAGAGAGTTTGAAAGAGCAACACTGGCATTCTGACTCAGTGTTAAGCAACACATGAGAACCTCTGTGTATTTTAGGAGACATGTCCAACCTTTCTATTCAGTTCTACATTTCCATTCAGTAATAATAAAAATTGCATTATAGTGTCATCTTTACATAACATTTCTCAAAATAGTCTCTTCAAATGATGTTTCATCTACTTGCTTTTTCCACTTGTTATAGAGAAAGCCACATGTAATTTGGCTTGCAGTCACAATGAATGTATGATACACTACTGTTAATACCCTCTGAATGTGCAATTATGTAGCTGATTTTTCGAACATACAAACTGCTAGCTATTGTGCCATGAATGTTTTGCACACATCAAATTGTCTTACATTTACATAGAAACAAAAGAAGGTTGTGAGCACAGGGATTCAAATTGGCCCAGATTTTGTCTTAAAAAAAAAAAAAACAAAACCAAAAACAAAACCAATAAACAGAAAAAACTCAAAACACAATCACAGTTTTTCCTTCAGGTGTTTGTTTTTTTTTTTTTTTTTTTTTTGAGTGCAAACACCTATATATGTATAGTCTTCATAATTAAGATGCTAGTATATCCATACATCCATTGTGATTTGTACATTTCAGAGTGAATGGGATAGACTAAAGAATTAGGGGATGCCTTATTATATATTTCACGTTTTCTTTATTTGACTGTCAGAACTCCTTACCCAAACTAATTAATCTGATCTGAGGAAGAACTGTCTGAGTTTTAATCAAACTTTGTTGGGGGTTGCTGCATCCTATGGCTGTTTCTCCAAGCAGTCAAACCTCTTCTGTGTGCCACTGTGTGTGAGACTCTATTAAAATGCAGGATTTGTTATCCTCTACTTGAAAGAAGCAGGATAAATCAGTGAAACACAGTTGCTCTCCTAGTGTGCTTCTGCGTTCTTCCCAGCACAAATCTGGAGATAATGTACTTCATTTTCTGGATAGAGGTGCATCTAAACTACAAATAAACATACAAACAACAACAACAACAGCAAAACCAACCAATATCACAGTTTGTGTGAAAACACTCAAATTTTCTGCACTGAAACACAACAGTAATGTCTGCCCAAATATGCACCTAAGGACAGGCTAGGTTTGCAAAAATCAAGATGTGAGAAGACTTGAGTAATAATAATTTTAGACATATCTGAAAGAAGTCCTAATGACCTGAAATTTTGGAGAAAACAATTTGAAGAATATTCCTTTTAAATCCTACTATCCACTTCAGAAGAAATGAGTTAAGCATCCATTCATCATGTACTTTTATAGTGATGCTAGGAATTTTAAAAGTAGTCTATAAAAATAAAGCATTGGGATTGCAGATTAGCAAAGGAATATTTGAAGAAAATTAACAATAAGGGTGTTTTGAGTCCTACTTGAGCACAGGGGGTGGGAAAGTACATAAAAGTGAGGTAACTGATGAAAAGGAGATCAGATAAACTGCTTTAAATCATACACTCCTAACACACACACACACACGCATACAAGTGATTTTATACTATTTTGCTTGATTAATACAAAGAATATTTTCTCACTCTGGCAGTTAATACATAAGCCTTGTTTTACAAAATAAACATATTTTCTTGTTTATTCAATGTGAAATTTAAATGAATAAGTTTGCTGAAATTATTTAATAGATTTAGATAGATTTACCTGAAAGATAATTTTAGGCATGCTCTGTCAGGCCAAAGGAAGAGGATCTTTAGATCATGGCTGTACTAATTGGTTTCAGAATAATTTCCTTCTTTCTTGGTTGAAGAGTATTTGAATTTTTACAATGGTGAAACTCTGCTGAGGAAACTATGTCCCATGCAAAGCAGAGATGCCAAAGAGAAATACCTGAGTAAGCTCTGAACAACCTGTTTCTGCTTGTGTGCTACTGCTCGGCCCCATGCAAAACCACAAACTCAAACTCTATTGGTTACTCAGCACAATCCTTCTCATGCCCCGTTAAGTACAACCTCACAGAATGGATGAGGCATGTGATTCTTGTTTAGAAGACAGGATGACAGAAATTAAAACATGTCAGAAGTTTGTATAAAGGTACTTACTTTAAGTTATTTTCTGCTGACCTTTTGACATGTCTTGACAAAACGTTATCTCACAATACATATCTTTAGCTTTAGAGGAAACCATCAGTGAAGCTACTATATTGATGTTACTTTGTTTATTTGGTAATTCCAGTAAAACTATACATAGATTTCATTTATCAACTATTTTTATAATAAACAAAATCATTATGATTCACTGAAAGTCCTAGCAGTTTATGTTTATCATTAGATGAATGCCGCTGTGTCCTAACTGAGTTACTCAGTGTTCTTTGTATTCATGACATGCCGAAAGATCTCCTGTTTTCTATGTTCGGTTGTGATGTTATTCATGTTAAAGGTAACAATTTTACCTCATGACTGTAACTTTTACACTTATATTTGTTTACATTTCACATTTAATACAATGCTTGATTGTTGTCATTATTTGCTGGTTCATTCTTACTCCAGTAAGATCTTGTGGGCGGGAAAAGAGTGACGTTTGCTCAGACATAACTCTCTTAAAATAACGATTTGATTATTAATCAAACAAGATAGTGCTTTTTCTTTCCACTCCTTGTGTTTAATGGGCTTGGTTTGACTTGTCTTTTTGCTCTTCAAAGAAATTCAGAAAGAAAGGGAAAAGCGCCCTGCTTTCTCCCTTTCAGTTCTTCATGATGTGGATAGTTTTCATTTTCTCAACTATACATTTTAACCTTGAGTTTCACTTTACAATATGCAACTGAAGTATGAGATTTTCGACAGAAAACCGCAGTGTTCTCACGTTTGGAGAGTGAAATGTGGAATTTTTAGTGACAATAAGAGAAAAACTGGAAGGAAGGGAGGAAGGGAGGAAGGGAGGAAGGGAGGAAAAGAGGGAGAGAGGGAGGAAGGGAGGAAGGGAGGAAGGGAGAGTGGCAGGGAGGGAGGGAGGGAGGGAGAGAAGAAAGGAGGGAGGGAGGGAGGAAAGCAGGGAGGAAGGAAAGGATCATTAACTTTATGACACTTGAGACCTTACTTTAACAACCTTGTCCTCTTGCTTTATGTTTCATAGGTGAGATGAAGATATAGTTGGCAGCTGCTTATTTTTGGTGGGCAAATGTGGTACATCATCACAGAAAGTTTGATGTGGGAAGGAACCTCTGGATCTATCTGTCCCAGCTTCTGTTCCAGCAGAGACGCACAGAGAAGTGTGCTCAGGCCCATGTCCAGGTGGCTTTTGGAGATCTCCAAGGAGGAGACCCCACTCCTGGAGCCTCTGGTCCTGGCACAAGGTATTTTAGATAGGTAAAAGATCTTCCTTGGGAATTCTCCTTTCCAGGGTGAAGAGTCCCAGCTCTGAGGTGCTCCTCATTGGAGAGGAGCTTTTAATCATCTTATGACCTTTTGCTGGACTCACTCCAGCATGTCCATGTCTCTCTTCTGGGATGCTCAGAGAAGGACATAGTAATCCAGATATGCCCTCATGATTACTGAGTACAGGGACAAGATTGCCACCCTCAACTGCTAGGAACACTTTGTCTAACGGCCTAGGAGGTCATTGATCTACTTTGCCTCAAGGGCATACCGTCAACTTGTGCTCAACTTGATGCTTACCAGAATCCTCAAATATTTTTCTGCAGAGCTCCTTTCTGGTGGGGTGCCCTCAGCATGTGTTGATGCCAGTTGTTCCTTCCCAAGTGCGGGACTCTGTCCTTCTTCTTGCTGAACCCCATGAGGTTCCGGCCAGCCTATTTCTCCAGGTTGTTCAAGTCCCCATCAATGGTAACGCAGTCCATTGGTACAGCCACCTCTCCTCCCCATTTTATGTCATCTGCAGACTTCATGAGGGTATGCTGCCCATCACTCTGGTCATTAATGAAGAACTTAATTCCATTATGTCACTTTAGCATGGAAAAGCATGGAATTAACTCTGTTCTTACAAAAATCTAGTCTCAAAATACCAATAGTAAGTGTCTGTTTTAGCATCTGAGTTGAGGCTAAGGTATTCTTTTATGACATACAAAATTATATAATAATGTCAATGTACTGTGATCATTATTCAGAGAAAATCAACAGCATCTCTAAACAGGGAATGAATGCATGACCTACCTTCTCCAAATCATAGAATCATTGAATGATTTGAGTTGGAAAGAACCTTTAAGATCACCTGGTTCCAACCTCCCTGCTGTAGGCAGAGACACCTCCCACTACAGCAGGTTCCTCAAAGCCCCATCCTGCCTGGCCTTGAATGCTTCCAGGGAGGAGACATCTACAACCTCTCTGGGCAACCTGTTTCAGTGTCTTACCACCCTAACAATAAAGAATTTCTTACTAATATCTAATCTAAATCTACTTTCTTCCAGTTTAAATCTATTTCCAGGCCAAAATTCAACAACCCCAGGCAACCCTACAGGCTTGGGGAGGAGTGGCTGGAAAGCTGCCTGATGGGAAGGGATCCTGGTGTACTGATGGACAGTTGGTTGAATATGAGCCTGCAGTGTGCCCAGGTGACCAAAAAGGCCAATGGCATCCTGGCTTGTATCAGGAATGGTGTGTTAAACAGGTCTAAGGAAGTCATCCTGCCCCTGTACTTGGCACTGGAGGCCTCATCTCAAGTACTGTGTTCAGTTTTGGGCACATCAGTACAGAAATGATATTGAGATGCTGCAGCAGGTCAAAGGAAGGGCAAGAAGGGCTGTGAGGGGCTTGGAGAATATGCTCTACGAGGACAGAATGAAGGAACTGGGGCTGCTTACAGAGGAAATACATGAACAATTAGAGTTGGTTTAATCAGAGAAAAAGAAAGGCCTGTGCACTAATGTCAAATGTTGAGCATAAAAGGTGGATGGGAATGAAGGGGAGGATACAGCAAATCAGGAACAGGAAAAGGAGGTAATATCTGAAACACGGGTGGGTGCTGCGGGGGCAGACAGCCCATGGTGATGTCCCCGAGCAACAGGCTGTGACATCACCGGGTGACGGATTGTGACAGCTCTGCCCTCACAGCTCACAGTGGGGTGCCGGCAGAGCCTGGCTCAGTCTGGCTCGTTCCTGGACCGTGCTGAGCAGCTCTGCGAGGCTTGCAGGTCGAGCAAGGTTTTGGCTGTGCTGTGCTGGGTCGCGTCTGGGGCTGCTCGCAGCATCTCAGTGCCTGACCCCGCAGTATCGCTTCTGTTCCCCCGGCCCTGCCTCGTGCAGGCAGCCGGGACCCTACTGAGCGCACCCGCAGCAGCGGAGGTGAGTGGTGCGGGGACACCTGGGTCCCTCAGGGCAGCCGTGGGGAGCCTGGCCCTGTGCCAGCGAGGAGCACGAGAAGGCCCAGTCATGGGCTTGGCAGGGCTTTGTGCTGAGGACTCGCACAGCCTGGCACAGCGAGTGACTGTGACCTCCCTTCTTTTGCAGGGCAGACAGCACCTCTGCGGCTGCGTTGAAGGAGAACAGCTCGTCATCCTGAGTTCTCCCAGCCCCTGCAGCGAGAAGACCATGGCTGCAGAAGAGGCATGGACGTGTCCTGTGTGCCGCGACGTGCGGCAGGACACGGCCTGTGTGATTCCCTGCAATCACACCTTCTGCCTTGGCTGCATCCAGCGGTGGGCGAGGCTGAGGGACAGCTGCCCGCTGTGCAGGACGGCCATGCAGACCATCCGGGTCTCTGTGCGGGGAGACAATCAGTTCGTGGATTGCATCGTCTCCCCGCCCGCAGTGCCGGTGCCCGCCGGCTTCGGCGCCACCACTGCCCCTGACCCTGACAGCGAGGAGGACCTTCTTCCACCCCTTCCACCGCTGTCCCCTGTGCCCACGGCCGAGGAGCCGGAGCGAGTGGGCGGCCTGCTGCCGGAGCAGTGGGCGGCACTTTTCAGGGACCGACGCGACATCCTGGACCCGGTGCTGCCCTGGCTGGAGCAGGAATTGCGGCGCAACGGGGAGCTCCGCTGGTGGAAGATCAACTGGCTCAAGAGCATGATCCTGGCATTCCTGTGCCAGGTGGGGCCGGACCGGGACGTCCTGCTGGACTGCACAGAGCACGCCCTGGGACCCAGCTCCGCACCGCTCATCGACGGCCTCGTCACAGCTATCGAGAGCCGGTGCGGCCCGGGGGTCCGGAGGCTGCTGGGCCTCCAAGATCCCAGCGCTGCCCAGGAGCAGCAGGACGGCCCCGCGGCCCCGTCCGGTCCCGCCGCCTCCCCGCAACACGCCGTCGCACCCAGCGCCGTGCCCTCCGGCAGCTCCTCCGGTCCCGACGCACAGGAGCGCCCCGGCACGTCCAGCGGGGCCCTCGGCACAGGTCCTGGCGACGAGCCGGCTCCCGAGGCAGCCGGTCCCTCAGAGCAGCGCCGCAGCCGCGGCCCCTCCGCTCGCGGCCGAGGCAGGAAGCGCTCGGCTGGGGGGCCCCGGCGCCCCACCAAGAGGAGGGCCGGCAGCGCCCAGCGCGCTCCTCCGCCCTGCAAGAGGCGGCGCCCCCGGCGCCCCTAGCGGGGCTTACGCATTTGCAATAAAAGATTAGAACGCAGAAGCACGCCTTGTTCCCAGTGTCCGTTTTTCTAGACGGTTTGCCCTTCATGCCCGCACCCAACACAGGGTCCACTGCTTTCAGCACCTTTATTGCTCTCTTCAAATACCTGAAAATGATTGCATCGTAAGCAGGATTGGTCTCTTCTCACTGGTGACAGGTGACAGGATGAGGGGAGATATCCTCAAGTTGTTCTATGGGAGGTTTAATTTGGATATCTGGAAAAGCTTCTTCACAGAAAAGATTGTTAAGCGCTAGAATAGGCTCCTCAGGGAGGCAGTTGAGTCACCATCCCTGGATGTGTTTAAAAACTGTTTGAATGTGGTGCTCAGGGACCTGATTTAGCGGAGGGTTGTTAGAGTAGTATGGTTATGCTGTGGTTGGACTCAGTGGTCTTTAAGTCCTTCTGCAATCCAAGCTGTTCTATGATTCTATGATTCTGTGATTCTATGATTCCATGATTCTATGATTCTATGATTGATTCTATGATTCTGTCCTGTCTCTGCATTCTGTTTTAAAATTTTCCTCCTAGCTTTCCTGTAGGCCCCCTTCAGGTACTGGCAGTCTACTGTAAGGTTCCCTGGAATCTTCTCCAGGCTGAAAAGCCCCTGCTCTCTCAGCCTCTCCTCATAGAAGAGGTTCTCCAGCTCTTTGATAATCTTTGTGGCCCTCTTCTGGACCCCCGTTAACAGCTTGATGTCCTTCTTGTGTTGGGGGGCCCAGAACTGGACAGAGTACTCCAGATGGAGTCTCAAGAGAGCAGAGTAGAGGAGCAGAATCACCTCCCTCTACTTGTTGGCCACACTTCTCTTGATGCAACCTAGAATACGGTTGGCCTTCTGGACTGCAGGCTCACACTGCTGGCTCACATTGAGACTTTCATCAACCAACACTCTCAAATCCTTCTCAGGTCTGTTCACAAGCCATTCTCCACCCAGCCTGTATCTGTGCTTCTGATTGTCCTGATTCAGTGCAAGACCTCATGTTTTGCCTTCATGAAGTTGGCAGTTGCTCACATCTCAAGCCTGTCCAGGTCTTTCTGTATGGCATCCCTTCCTTCTAGCTGTCACTCAGCCTCACCGACCACCCAGCTTGGTGTCATCAATCTATATGCAATAGACTTCAGCAAGCCTCCCCTGAAAGCTGTGCTTATGATTTTTAAGATTTGAAAGCTGCTACGTTAGAAGTTCCACTAAAAAAAGTAAATTCTGTCTCATTGCCATTTCCATTTATCCTGCTTCTATTTAAATAAATTAATATTCAGAGAGAAGAATCAGGTCTCATCACAAGAATCTGGCACTTTCCCTTTAAAATCAGAACCTTATCATTTTATTTTCAGTGCTAATTGTAGATAAGGAAGGGAATATGCTGAAAGAGGATTATAATTAGGGTTTAAGTAAGGAGGATTTGGGAAGGAATGAGAAAGGCAAATGGATGGATGAAGGAAAAGTTCACACTCCCAGTTGTCATATTTCTGGTTGATGTTAGCAAAGACGCAGAAGTTTGGATAAGCAAGATGATCACCAGTGCATCTTGAATGATCTTGCATAAAAGTTCACGTCCATCCATGCACTGCATCTCACTTCCATTCTAATTCCAGAGCAGTCCTGTATTTAGTTCTTCAATACTGTACTAGTCCCAGTGTTGACAGGAAATACTGAAAAACAGATTCTGCTAGCAGGACACAAACGTAAGTTTGTGTTCTCTGAATCCCATTATAGCAGCTTTTAGAAGTGGATAAAGTATAATTAATATTTTTTGACAATAATAAGTGACTTCCATAAGGCTCTAAATGTAAATGTAGTGAAATATCATGTGATAGTTGACATCCTACTCCAACCTCCCCTTCCCCCCGCCACAGAAATAACCACTTCCTTTTGAAAAGTAATTGAGAGTATCTGAGTTATTAAAAGTCTATCTCAGAGTATGGTTTCCATCACGTTGCTCTTTTTGTGGCTTGCTTGCCATGTGAACTATCTGCATCAGTCTTTTTGTTTGTTTCACATTTCTCTCACATTCCATTGCCATTTCTGGAGAAAATGGAAAAACAAAATTTTGAACCAAAATGTGATGTTTTGTGAGTTATTTTAGAATTCTGTACATTGCTTTTCAATGTATTTATCAGGCTTATTACACTTACATCAGCAGTGGAGCTGGCACTTTCTGCTCACTGGTTTGACAAGGGCAGACAGTTGCCTTTAGCAACAATGCAATATAAATCTGTTGGGTAAATCAAGTAGGGCAATTTCAGGTTTAACTATTGCTACAGTATTACTGTCACTGAAAGGAACTAATAGTGATAAGAAAGATAGTTGTAACTTACTTTGCATTTCCTCTGTTGTCTCTTCTCTTGTGTTTTCATTGTCTGAGTGTCTTTTTGTATGTAAAACCTCCAATGTAGTTCAGCAAACAACTAATTCAGATTTTGACTCTTTTCTCTGAATAATTTGTCATCCAGCCTTCTAGTTAGCTGCATAACTTCCTCTTCTAGGAAAGCATTTCAAGTTTTCTTACCTATATCAACTGCTTAACATCTGATTCTTATCTTCTCTTTTACTTAAAGCCTGTGCTGAAGTTCCAGTAAAGAAAAATTAAAGGCTTTCCCTTTGTCATTACATTCTTATCAAATTTTGTGTGCATAGACTAATGTAGTTTCTGTGCAAGAAACTTTACATGAGGAAATTTTTGAAAGCATAAAAGGGCAGTTAGTTGCTATTTTAAATGTTATAACCCTACAAGGAAAAGAAGTACGAGTTGAGCCTCAGCTGTTAGTGAGTAATGTCCCATGAGGCTTCACTCAGTTTACATCTTTGGGACAGGGATTCTGCAACTAAGCCTAGAAGCTTGAGACAAGATCCAGTTCTTCAGATGTGTAAAAAATCTTCCAGATTTATGGGGCCTGGAAGTAGGTTGATCTTTCTTAAGAACAGTTGTACTGTAAACTTGTAATATGTTTATTTTACATATTAAAAAGCTTTTTCTGGCAGATGGTAATTAACATTTTACCTAACTGTGCACCTGCTCTTTGATAATTAAATTCGAAGAAGGAAGAAGGAATTCAGTTTCTGAAGTAACTTTTTAAAGACTGCAAAAGGCAATGGACCCTTAGGCACACTATTAACACTGAAATGATAATTCCATTTTATTGTTAAACAAAGTATTAGATCATGATTCAAGGCAAAGTGCCATTAATAAATGAAGATGCATTCCACAGCTTCAAATCTCAGTTCCTCTTATTTAGAGATACTGCTGCATCCAGTAGCACAAATTGTTAAACTTAGAATCTGCATGCTATTATACTACGTAACGTGCAGAACCATGAGATGAAATCAAAGAATGGAATTGCAGAATCTTGGAAGATTTGGGTTGGAAGGGACATTAAAGCCCACCCACCTCCAACTTCCTGCCTCAGACAGATTGGCCCCCCCAGCTCAGGCTGCCCAGGGCCCATTCAACATGACCCCAAGTGCCTCCAGGGATGTGTGCCCACAGCTGATCTAAGCAGCAGTGCCAGGGGCTCACCACCCTGCTTAGTATTTCCTGCTAACATTTTTAGTGTACTGTTTACTTCATTTTTAATCTCACAGCAGTTTTCTTGCCACTGGAAGCTACTTGGATTTCTTAAGGGATCATTAAACCCCTTCGCAATGACAAGATCCTCTACGGAAAAGCTGTGGAAGAGACATGTACCCTCTAGAAGTGATTTTGGAATAACCGAATAGAGTGGCTTCCTTCTTTATGAGGGTTATTTATGAGTACTGCACTTAGTCTTCTTCATTTATCCTTTTTTTTTTTTTTTTTCCTGTTGCTACAATTCTCATATAAGCCCAAAGGAAGCAATGAAAGCATATAGAACTGACACATCTGCTGCACAATTAAAGCATACTGGAATCTGTGTGTGTTACACTCAGAGAGAAGATAAACAAGAATTTGCATAGAATGTAATTATACTGGGTGAAATTAATCTTTGCAGTAAATTCTGGAAGTTAATGGAGTACTATTTGTTTGTTTTTTATCCAAATGAGTGTTATTTTTACATTTTATTAAATAGAACATTATTAAAGTACGGCGAAGTCTGAAAATCTACACCAATATATATATCAAGGCATTTGTGTTTAGCTATCCAAACAAAGCTGCTTAATTAGTTAGACCAAATACATCTTAGCCATGTTAATAAAATTAATTCTTAGACCTTTTTCTTCTATCAGGTCAGGCAATCTTTGCCTATCGTGTGAAGATTTATAACAGCAACATGTACCTGGTTATATGTTGGTTCAGACTCAGTTCAGATTTGACATACAGAACAAAAATATTTTACAAACTCAAAGCTCCAAGCTTTTGTAATGCATGAAATCTGTAATCTTTAGTATCAAGTAATCAAGTAATCAAAAGGCTGATAGAGCTCCCATCTTAATTTAAAATAAACATTCAACTTCTGGCCAATTAAAATGAAGTGAATATCACCCACTGACTCCTGTAATTCAAACTAGGCTGCCCTTACCATTGAAAAAAATATGTGTTTTTTTTCTGTGGCTTTGCCTTCTAATTTGCAGACAAGGTGTTTTACTATACCATTGTGTGCTATGCAGAAGAGTTCTTTCCAGCTCTTTTTTGGTTCAAATAACAGAGAATGGTGAAAAACTGAATTGGATAAAATAAGTGCATCGTGGCTCTGTAAAGATCCACATGGACAAGATGATCTTAGTGGCCTTTTCCAAAAATCATGATGATTCTATGATTTTTTGCTCAAGATTTCTTCATTTTCTCATACCACACCCTATACCGATGCCACCAGCAACAAAATAAAGTGTTACTATAACCTTCCAAAGTCTGCCTGGAATCACAACTTATTTTTGAGTTTTCAGCAACATCCTGGAAAATTCTAGATGGAGTGCTCATCCATCATAACCAATAAGTCATGCTGAAGGCTGGGCTATCTCAGCTACTATCCTGCTACCTACAGCAGTAAATTCGGGCTGCCAGGGTCACGAGGAGGTCAGGTAGGAGGCTGATTTGCCATCCACCCACACGCATGGTAACAACATTGCCTTCTGTGACAATTACAGGAAGGTTGCTTGGCTTTTTTTGAAACTAAGGGAAGGCATGCCTGTATGTTTGCTTGCTTTCATGTGAGGGTACAGTAAGTTGTGCCCCAAAAGTAAAAAGAAATTGCCTGAGATCTGGGTATGGCTACAGCGATTGCCAGATTTGAAGCCTGCTCCTGGAAGTTCATCAAAGGAGGGAAAGGTCACGCTAAAGAAATAAAGGTCATTTAAACAAAGCAAGAAATTAATGTAAAACTTTAGAGATTTCTGTTGTCTGCAAGGAACAAAAACTATTTCTCAGACTGTGATCCATTTTTTGAATAATGTATTGGTCCTGTACTCCATAGTAAGATGTTAAATAATGAAATATCATTTGCACCAGCCATTAGAGCTGTGTGGTAGAATTACCTTTTTGCTCATATAGTGAATGTTCTAGTGAATGTTCTAGCTGCAACAAAATGCTTAGTGCTAAGCAGTACAATATAAGCATAAGTGAGTCTTAGCCAACAAATTGGTTGCTCTGCATAGAAAATGGCCTTGGTATTGCACTCATCTTCCTGTTAAGGATCAAGGTTTCAGACTTTATTTCAAGATACACATTTTCTGCAGTAATCCAATCTGAACAGCTGAATTCAAATCTTTTGCTTTTGACACAATTCGTAGACATTGTTGAAGCAGTATCATCATCTCTAACCTTCAACTGTAGCCTTCCAGAACCTGATGCAAATCTTTTGAAATTACTTAAAAGCTATCTTTTGACTTCAGGAGGCTTTGGATCTTGCCTTTAAGTGTTAGAAAGACAGTTTAATACAAGGATTTCCTGTCAGTACCAAGTACTACTGCTCTGCATACAACTTTGGTGGAAGCTTCTTTTCATAAGAATCTTGTCTTTGATGCTTTGTGTTTTGGGGATTGTGAACTTACTTCTTGAAATGCAATGTCATATTCCTTCAGATGAGAAAATATTCCTATGTGTGAGGGTGAACCAACTCATATGTCTGTGTTATGCACCAAGGAGCTGTATAGTCAGCTGTACAGTGCAATACAGTCTTTGCATTTAGAAAGAAACCAGTAGTAAGAATAAAGCAGATCATCCTCCTCTCATTTGTTTCTACAAAGAGAGCAGAAACACTTAGATATTAGGGAGAATTAAAAACAAGAAGAAGCATCTAAAATCTCCTGAGGAATACACAGTATTTTTCTCAGATGTGTATTGTCTTTTCTAGAAATAAAATTGTTTATGCTTGCTCTAAGAAAGTCATGCAGACATCTGTACCTTTTAGTAATACTCCTGATCTGTTCTTTTTACTTCTCTCTATTCTACATTTATCTCAGGGAGTCTGAGTGATTCCTTGCACATAGCAACATTTTAGTTGCTTTGAAAACATAGTTGTTTTCACTGCTCCTATGGCCAAGTTTTCCCTTTAGGCTTATTACAGCTTTGCTTCTAGAACTGACTGAAAGTTACAGCCTTCGTTGCTCTGCATGTTACTGTTGTTGAGGTTCTATTTTCTGAAAATGCAAGAAGTCTTGAATTAAAAAGAACACTGAAGTGGCTGTATTTTCTTCAGTTCCTATCAGCTTGCGCAGCAAGTCTTCTTTTTTCCACCCTGTTCAGTGGAGCAGTAAGAGAACAGACAGTGACTAGATGCAATACTCTGATGTTGATTTGCAGTACCATTGGTTTTCAAGGACTGGCAGCTACTAGCATCTGGGCATTTATATTGACTGCCTGAATGCAGCTACTGCAAAAAAAGACCACAGTTTTATTGTAATTTTTTTTCTCTTTCAAAGGCAAGTATCTATGGAATTATATCTTGTATTCAGCTCGCAAAAAAACCCCAAAAACACAGAATGTGCATCAGATCATGGTTGACCTTTTGGGCATTTTTTATTAGTTGTTACTTGGCAGTTATTGAGATGAAGTGGTCTTTCTTTAGATACTCTTTGCTTTCTTTGATATTTCAACTATCACTGTCTGGCTGGCTTTGGCTTAAAGTGTTTATTAACTGAAGGTAGTATCTGGCTCAGAGATTGATTTCTCTGCTGTGACACTTGTCCTCTAAGGCTACCACTGAAATCTTTCCTTAGGTTATCAGATAGCCACCTTGAAACAGACATGGTGTTTTTCTTCTTAGTGAGAAACATACAGTGTTGACAGATGGGTACTGCCCCCTGTCTCTTAACAAATTTCAATGTAACAGCCACATCTTTCTTTAGCTGCCCTTTGTTTGTGCCTGCTCATTATAGTATAGTCACAAAAATATTAAAAATAATAAAAATTATAAAATAATGAACTGGTAGACCTAAATCTGTCTTTGAAGGGGATACTAAAATATCAGGAAATCAGTCAACTTAGTTATCAAACATACCTCGACAGACTGAGTGTCTGTAACTCACTTATCACGAACTTGGGCATTGGGGAACTATCTGTCATTTAGTTTAGCCTTCTGGATGATATTTATCTCTCTTTCACTTGTGGTAAGTTTACAGAGTAAAAGCTGATTGTGAGAGTATGCTAAAAAAGAGAAAATTTTCAGCAGCAACACAACCCAGTGAGTTCCAATATCTGGAATACTCTCAATTTTTCTTTCAGCCCCACAGTGTAGCACTTCACAATTGCAATGCTTGTTGACTTCTATGGTTTTATGTGTTCCATAGGTTCAGGTGCAGCCATGCCCCGCAGGCACCTGAACTACTCACCCTGCATGGAACGATGACTGAGAAGCGCAGGTTTAAGGCACTAGAACATTCTAGAAATTAGTTTCACAGTAACAGTGACAATGCTGCAGATATACTTCTTCAACATTTAGTCCCATAGTCAACAGTATGTCTTCTCTTCTACAAACTATTTGCTTCAGCAGGATTCCACAGGACTGTTCATTATTTTTATTTTTACCAGGACATGTAGTATCAGGACAAGAGGAAACAGTCTTCTATTGAAATAGGGTAGATTTGGAGTGAGTCTAAGAAAGAAACTTTCTACAGTGAGCGTGTTGAGACACAGGAACAGGCTACCCAGAGAAGTTACTGATGCCTCATTAGTGGAGGTGTTGAAAATCTTGCTGTCCTGGGTTTTGATTCAGTGGGATGTGTTTTCAAAGTTACATGAACATAGCAGTGCTAGCCTAAATGTTGAATCCACACATAACAAGAGCTGAGTGATGCACTGAGTGATGACTTTTTTGTCGCCTGCAGAAATGTTCTTCTTTCCTTTACCCTGACTATTGTTAAATGTGTTAAGCTGCTTGCCTTTGCTGAACTTCTTGGAGCACAAACGTTAAGCCTTGGTGTATCCATTGCACCATGCAGAGTGGAGAACATTTAAAGATAGCCTATTGCCATCTAACTTCTTTTCGGTGACTTTACTGAAAGGTGGAAATGATTGTAGAGTGGCCTTTTATGGTAAATGTTGATGCTGCACTCTATGAAGTTCAAATTTTGCTACATGTTACATAATCTCAACTGAGTCACAGTAGTATTCATGGTTTAGTTTGTTGTATTTCAGAAAAAACACTGTAGTCACTGTGTAGAGATTTAGAAGACTACAAACCTTATGTGCCTGGAGTGGTACATTGTACCAGTGACTGTAATGCACCTGCTACACGTGTGATATTCAAGAAGGACATCTAGTATGCAGATATCAGATGGCTGTAACAATTCAGAGACTTTCATGGGAGGAGGAAGATGGCCATAACTTACAGGGAGTCAGAGCAAAAACTCTTCTTGCAACAGAATGGTGGTTAAGATGCAAAAACTGTTGAGCTTAATCTGGTTCTGGTTCATAGCTAGCCAGTCAGATGTGGGTAAATTTGTTGAGTGGGACATGACAAGTTATGTTTAATCTTTAACCTTAACCTCCATGTTCCTTCTCTCCAGTGGGTCTTCTGTTAAAGTAGTGTCTTTCTGCTGAAATCTGGACATTTCTTAATTTGAAACTAAATTAATGTCATTGCACTTCGTAAGAACAAAATTATACTAAAGAAAAATGAATAATCCACAATGTCATTCTCCAGTACGCAGTGTAAAGAAATCCTGATCCAGAGTCATCTCTGGTGTTTAGTTATTCATCATTAAGCTCTTGTTTTTATCTTCTCTGCTAAATGAGTTTCTGCAAGGCAGCCACAGGAAGTGGTGAACCACCCCTGCGGAAGACTTTGTATTTGGTTTTAAGAATGCTTGTCTTCAAGCTTGCAGTTTTTGCTTCAACAACAACTGCTAATATTTTACCCTTTTTTCAAATGGGAGTAAATCTTAAATAAATAAATAAATAAATAATCAGAGACATTGCAACTATCCAAATTATGCATTAGATTCAATAGGATTTCCATTAAAAAATGAGTTCTTTGACATGCTCCAAGTTACTGATGTAGTATTACTGCAAAAAAATTAGTGAGAAATTTGTGTTTCTTGTTAAAATGTATGTTTGAGTGAAAGTTTCTATGCTACTGCATTGTGGAAGTGTGCATTGTATTGTGCTGTGACTTTTCCCAGTGGATAATCCCCACTTTCATTATTGAACACCTAATTTAATTTGAGAAAGCAACCTGCTCTCAGACATTAATTAATCTCAGCCTAGCATGTTGGAAAAACAAGACCCTCATTTACCAAAATGAGATGCTTGTCTTCTTAATTCAGAAAAACTGTTACTTGACAAGGAAGTGGTATTAGTAAGTTTTGGTTTCTCACTACTACTCTTTCAGTGCAAAACACAGTTTGCAGGTTCAGTAGGTGGAAAGTATTCATAAACTTGGATCGTAATTTCTGAATTGCTTTGGTCACGTTATACATGTCCTTTGTTCAAAATTCCCCCAAACCTCAAACCACAGAATGAAATTCTGAAATTCTGAAATTCCACAAATTCTAGTCAAAAGTTGAATGAGCAACTTTGAAACTCTAAAAAATGGTGAAATCAGTGATTATCAATTGTGTAGTTCAGAAGCATTGGTTTCCTGTGTGATGAGACAGTCCGTCTTTGAAGCCAAACTCACAGTTCTGTCTTGTTGTGAGCAATGTCTCTGAATTGAAATTGCCCTAGAGACATATGCTTTTTAATAGTCAATTAGGAACCCAACTGTTTAAGTACTGTTTGGTACTATTAGTATTAGGAAAATACAACAAATGCCTTATGTGTGTGACAACTGGCAACTCAAGCTTTCCATCAACTAGGAAGAGTCATACATCCTTCTCCCATAAACTGAGGCTTATTCCAGTGGTTTGATTCTGTCTGATTGTAACTCCCTACTTGACCTTGTCTCTCAGAATAATCAGGAGGAAAAACAGAAGTATTTCATGACAATATTTTCCTTTTTTTCTTCACTAACTTTGAAATGGTCAGTGAAAATTTTCAAAATGTTAACAAAATTTCATGGTATGTGTTTCAAGTTTTGAAACTTTTCACCCAGCTCAGTAACCAACTCACACAGAATCCTTTGAGTTAATAGTACTGCATGGTAGGTTTGCATCATAAGCATGGAGAAGCGTATATTTAGACGAACTTAATTAGAGTCTGGGCCTCCTAACCTATGTCTGTAGAATAACCTGCTGTCTGAGTAAGCAACAACACCAAGATTTTTCTTCTTGGTGGAAATGGAATCCTGACTCTGCTTCCTTTCTGAGTCTTGTTACTGAGAACAGGCAGTTCAATTGATGCTGTAAGCTCTGTGTTCTCCATTGTTCCATTGTCGTATGGTTACAACTTAGCTTGATTCACTTACTTAACGTTTTCTACTTCATAGCTTTGCAAACGTTTATGTCTCCTTGGTTTGGTCATTCATACTAGGATAGTGTTGTAGACACTAGTAGATGAATTACAGACAGTACCCATGAAATCTTCCAGCATGTTTTGTTTCATTTCATTGGCCAGTCTGGTGTGCAGTTAGACAGAAAGGCTGCATATACAAGAGCTGCTCCAAAAATAATGCCTTCTGTTTGATGATGTTGGCTCAAGGCATCAGAGGTGAATGATAGTGATATGGCAGTAAGGGATGAACCTTCCCACCAATATTTTACTGCACTTTGTTCCATCCAACAGATGGCAACAGAGGGGCAGTCTGACAAAATAGCATTTGACCTGGAAATGCAGATGAAGCAAAGGTGTGTCACTAAATTCTTCCATGTGGAAAAAGTCGCACTCATTGACTCGTGCTCAATCCTGACAGAGACCAAACAGTGTTTCAGCAATGGTAACAGTGATATGAAAGACAAGCCATGTTCCAGACAGCGGTCACACTGTAAAATGGAGAGCATGTTAATCAGCTCGTTCACACAAATTTGTTAGCTATAATCAGGGAACTGTGTACAGAGCTGAATTTTGACATCAGTGCACTGAAAACTGGCACGATCAGAATATCCAAAATTTGCTGTAGATGGATCCCATGAATGCTCACGCATGAACATAAAAATGCTGCATGTAAGTTTGTCAGGACCTGTTGTGCCGATAAAAAGCTGAAGGTGACAGTTTCCTGGATCACATCATTACCAGTGATGAGAAGTGATGACTCCATGATGAGCCGAAGTCACGACAGCAGTCCATGGAGTGGTGACTGCAAACTCCCCACTGAAGAAAAAGTTCAAGACACAGTTCTCAGTGGATAAAGTGATGTGAGGAGTCTTCTGGAATAGGGAAGAGTGACGGATTCTGGATACTCCTGGATTTTCTGGAACTCAGACAAATCATCTTCTCTGATCACTGTATCATGATGCTTACTAACAGGCCTGAGAAGAAGATAACCTTCTTCTCTGACAGAGAAGATGCCAGGCCCCATACTAGTTAAAACACTGTGGAGCACATTGTCAACATTGGCTGCACTGCATACGGTACCAATAGTATAGTCTGGATTAGGCATCTTCTGACTTCTATTTGTTTGGGCCAGTGAAAGATGGAGTACAGGGGCAACATATTTCTAGCAACAATGCTGTTGTACCATCTGTAAGACAGGGGGTCACCTCCGCTAGCACAGATTTTTACTGTACTGTAGTACAGATTTTTAGCAACACATGCTGGCTCTTTGTCCAGTGATGGTGAAAATGCACAGATAATGGTGATAACTATGTTGAAAAGTAGTGTTTTGTAGCTGAGAATTTGTTCTATAACACCATATTATTTTGCTATTTGTCTCTGCTGCAGTGTGATTCTGTGATTCCAAGGAAATAAATGGGAGGTATTACTTTCAGAGCAACCTACTTTCTTTTTCTAGTAACACCACTGTTTAATTTTTCCAGTATTGAAAATCTATCACTGAAAAAAATCCAACACAGCAAGGATTCGTTCCTTCAAAAATTACGTTTTCTACTTTTGCAAGAGAAAATTTGTATCACTAAAACTTCCTTCACCTATGCAAGATACATGGGATGTATATTTCAAGCAGTCAAAGTAGTGACCCCAGAGATTCAAGAATCTGGTCTCATTATAATGGCACATGAGCAGTAGTATCTTAAATTTTAAATTGTATTTCATTCACCTTCTCCAGATAATTTAATTCCATCCGTCCTTGGTTTTACAATTGCTGGCCAAATTTGTTCTTTTCGAAAGCCAGTTTTCGGAATTAAATAAATAAATAAATAAATAATAATAAAAAAATAAAATAAAATAAAAAGAGAGAGGATACAAACTAGCAGATTCAGACCTAATCCATGGATTTAAACATGCTGCATTTTAAAAGTTCAGTTAGTAAAATCACAAGAACTGTAGTTTTTATTGCTTCTTTTTTTCATTTTTTCTCTCTGGGTTTGTCTCACGCATGGAGGACATTGAATATGTTTGTAGAACATCACACCTGAAAAAGAATGTAAATACAAAACATAACACTCATTTCTATTTATCAAGTCATTCTAATAATAAATTACAAAAATGAAATTTAAAAAAAATGACACATTGAAAAATGTGGTGATGCTTTGTATTACTCAAGGAAACATGATCTTAATAGAAAATTAGCCAGCAAAGCAAGGGAGGTGATCCTGCCTCTATACTCTGAACTGGTGGGACCTCACCCGGAGTGCTACGTCCAGATGTGGGGTCCTCAGTACGGGACAGTCAACACTGAGAAATAATCAGAATTTATTATCCAGTCATTACCTTTGTCACGGAGTTGACCAGATCAATCTATGTCCGTGACAGGGGCAACAGGCCTCTGCCCTCCTCCCCCCCCCACCCCAGTCCCACAAAAAATGGGAAGGAAGGAAGGGAGGAAAAGAGCAGCGGCAACAATCTATGGAGGAAAACTTATTTTACTATAATATTGAAATACAAAATAACACAATAGATACAATTTCATTGAAATTGAGATTAATAAATCAGACAAGATGAGAGAGAGAGTTCCCGGAACCGATTCAAACCTGAAAAGCTTGGAACAGCTAGGAAAGCACCTCCAGCACCCACTGCAAGGCAGCAAGAGAGCGACCCCCCCACCCGGAAGGGCCAGATCCCGTGACTGCTGTAATGTACAGGGATAGGTAGCTGGGATTGGGGCAGTGACACTTTAATGCCCCGTACACTACATGATGTTTTGATGTGGAATACTGAAACCCCAAAACAAAAAAAACAAAAACAAAAACATAGAACCATGACAACCTTGAAGATAAAATCTAAGAAGCATACAAAGTATGCTTTCGAAGTTCATTGCTGCATGACATTCACTGTCCTGCTCACACTATCCAAAGGCTAGCACGTTATGTTAGAACACAAAGTGAATGAAATTGCATGTCACTTGTAATTACTCCACAGCACTGAAAAAGAAAAGGAAGAAGAATGGGAGCTGCCTTTTTTTAATTCACCATATTAACAGTGTCTTTAGCAATTATGTAATAAACGTAGGTTTTTATATCTTGAATGTTAAACCTTAGTATACAGCTAGATAAATACATGACCCATGCAAAAGATGCTAGGATTTATTCAGAATCTTGTTTATCATCATTTCTTTTCACCTCCAGAGTTAGCAAGAGAATTATTTGCTCAGCAGTGCATTTTGGAAATCTATTATTACTGTTTTCCTTCTACAACTGGTTAAGTACAAAAGATGTGAGAAATGAGCATAAAATAGTAATGTAAATAAAAAATTATTTGAACTATATTGCTGAGATAATTATGCCCTTGCTGCAGCACAGATCCTGTATACCTGAACATACTCTACACCATGTTCTGAAACAAATGCTGATCCTCATTCACAGAATCACACAGAATCACAGAATCACCCGGGTTGGAAGGGACCTCAAGGATCATGTAGTTCCAACCCCCCTGCCTAGCAGGGCCACCAAACACACACATTCAGATCAGGTTGCCCAGGACCCCGTCCAACCTGGCCTTGAACACATCCAAGGACGGGGCATCCACAACCTCCCTGGGCAGCCCGTTCCAGGGCCTAACCACTCTCCTTGTAAAGAACTTCCCCCTAACATCCAACCTAAATCTTCCCTCCTTCAACTTGGATCCATTTCCCCTAGTCCTGCTATTGTCAGCCCTTCTGAAGAGTTTACTCCCCTCCTGGATGTAGGTTCCCTTCAGGTATTGATAGGCTGCAATGAGGTCACCCCGCAGCCTTCTCTTCTCCAGGCTGAACAAGCCCAACTCCCTCAGCCTGTCCTCTTAGGGGAGGTGCTCCAGCCCCCTGATCATCTTAGTCGCCCTCCTCTGGACCCCTTCCAAAATCTCAATGTCTTTCTTGTACTGAGGGCTCCACACCTGGACACAGTACTCCAGATGGGGCCTCACAAGAGACGAGTAGAGAGGGACAATCACCTCCCTGTCCCTGCTGACCACCCCTCTCCTGATGGAGCCCAGGATCCCATTTGCCTTTCGAGCTGCCAGAGCGCACTGCTGGCTCATGTTCAGTCTCTCGTCCATCAGGACCCCCAGGTCCTTCTCTGCCGAGCTGCTTTCAAGGACCACTCCTCCCAGCCTGTACGGGTGCCTGGGGTTCTTCCGGCCCAAATGCAAAACCTTGCACTTTGCCGTGTTGAACCTCATTAGGTTCACCCGAGCCCAGCTGTCCAGCCTGTCGAGGACCCTCTGAATGGCATCCCTTCCTTCCACCGTATCAACCGCACCACTCAGCTTGGTGTCATCAGCAAACTTGCTGAGGGTGCACTCAATTCCCTCGTTGATGTCATTAATAAAGATGTTAAAGAGCACCGGTCCCAAGACAGACCCTTGGGGGACACCACTTGTTACCGGCCTCCACCTGGACATGGAGCCATTGACCACCACCCTCTGTCTGCGGCCTTTCAACCAATTGCTTATCCATCGGGTCGTCCACCCATCAAATCCACCTCCCTCCAATTTGGAGATGAGGATGTGGTGGGGGACCATGTCAAAGGCCTTGCTCAGGTCCAGGTAAATGACATCGGTCGCCTTCCCTTCGTCCACCAATGCTGTCACTCCATCATAGAAGGCCACAAGATTAGTGAGGCATGACCTTCCTTTGGTGAAGCCGTGCTGGCTGTCTCAGATCACATGCTCATTCTTTATGTGATCGTGCATGTTGTCCAGGAGGATCTGTTCCATGATCTTCCCAGGCACGGAGGTGAGACTCACCGGCCTGTAGTTCCCCAGGTCCTCCCTGCTCCCCTTCTTGTATATGGGAGTGACGTGACCCTTCCTCCAGTCATCCGGGACCTCACCTGACAGCCACGACTTCTCAAATATGATGGAGAGCGGCTCGGCAACCACCTCAGCCAGCTCCTTCAGGACCCTGGGATGCACGCCATCTGGCCCCATAGACTTGTATTCATTCAGTCTAAAGAGGCACTGTCGGACTTGCTCTGCCCTTACAGTGGGGAGGGATTTACCTCCTTGGTCCCCACATAGAGGTTTGGGGATGCAGGGTTCAGGGACGTGAAAAAAACTAGAATCCTGGCCACCGGTGAAGACCGAGGTGAAGAACTCATTCAGCACCTCAGCTTTCTCTTCATCTGTTGAAGCCAGTTCTCCTTTTAAATTTACCAAAGTAGGTACGCCCGTTTTGGCCTGTCTCTTCTGGCCAATGTACCTGTAGAAGGTTTTCTTATTGTTTTTCACATCCCTTGCCAAGTTCAGTTCTGCCTGCGCCTTGGCTTCCCTGATCCCACGTCTGCAAGTCCGGACGGCATTCCTGTACTCTTCCCAGGTGACACAGCCTTGTTTCCAGAGCTTGTACACCCCTTTCTTCGCCCTCAGTTCTCTCAGCAGGTCCTTGCTGAGCCATGCTGGTTTCCTACCTCGCCTGCCCACTTTCTTATTCAGAGGAATGGAGACCTCTTGTGCTTCCAGGAGGGCATCCTTGAAGAGCAGCCAGCTCTCCTCAACATCCTTGTCTTTGAGGGCAGCGCGCCAGGGGATCTTGGCCAGCAATCCATTGAGTAGCTTGAAGTCTGCTCTTCTAAAGTTCAGTATCCTGATCCTGCTCTTTGCCAGGCCCACATCGCTTGAGATCACAAACTCAACCAGGGCGTGGTCGCTGGAGCCCAGGCAGCCTCCGACCTTGATGCCTTTGATGATCTCCTCAGCGTTGGTGAGCAGCAGGTCTAGCAACGCTTCACCTCTGGTCGGTCTGTCCAATACCTGAACCAGAAAGCTGTCGTCAATGGATTCCAAGAGCCTTCTGGAGCTCTTGCAGCTCATTGACACCTTCTGATGGACCCTAAGGTCTACTATGGCATTCAAATTACCCCAGTAGATTTTGGAAGTCCCAAGTCATCTGCTGACTTGAAAAATCATTACCTTGAACCAAAACCACAGTCATCATTTTTAGATTATGTGCACGCCAGTTTTGGCACAACTCTAATCAGTTCTCTATTGCACTGACCTAATTTTAGCTGTTCACTCCTGTCTAAATGATCCTTTGTCAATCAACTTTGATTCTGATTAGTATCCACTCACATTATTGAGTTTCGTGTTGTTCTATTTTTGCAGAGCCCAGCTGGGCTCCTTATCACAACAGAGCAGCTCAGCTGCTCCAACAGGGACCCACTGCTGCCAAAGCTGAGCCATGAGCAATGCTGGGTGTGCTCTGGAAGAGCAGAGTTAAGGGAGGAAATGCCTCTGTGTGACAGCAGCTGGGAGAGAGGGGTAAGAAATCACCAGAAAGAACTAAAGGAGGAAGTGACCTCAAGAATACAGTGAAATGGGGACAGGTTTGTGGACTGAGTGTGGAGATGTGTGGACATTTGTGAGGGTGCTAACTCCAGCAATATCTTCTGGCAAACCTGTATAAGGTTTTGGAAGGAAAGAATGTTCAGACATACTGATCTGTATACATCTGGTGCAAATGTGATTTGTGTTTATCTGCCAAGATACAAGAAACAATGATGTTCCACTTTAAAATGGTTAATTTCCCCTCAGTACTCATTTGGTGGCCTCTAGTTTATACTATAGAGCAGTCTTTATGCACAAACCAGATTTCTTTCATATTAAATTAAACCAAGCATACTCCAGGAGACACTTGAAGATGTATTCTACTTGCTGTGGTTGTTTCCCTTCCGCACCAGGTGTGTACAATGCCAACAAAAGCTCCCCCCACTCTAGCTATGTTGTCTATAATGTGCTTCTACTGGGATATGCTCCACTTTAATGTAGATTAGTGACAATGTTAGTGTACCAGAAAAAATGCTGCTTCTCCTCCTGAAATGAAATTCTGCTAGACAAAAAATAGAATTCTTTTATCTTTTGACTCAAAAGTTTACTTATTTTATGTTGAAGTAATTGTTTAAATAATTAAACTTGTTATAGTTCAAGATCAGTGAGTGTTTGTGCAACCCGGTGTTCAGTACATGTCCTATCATACCTTTTAAGATTTCTCATTTTGCAATGTACTAACAAAAGTTGATTTTTATTAAAAAAAAAATCAGTATGTCTAAAGTTCTAGTTAGCCTTTTCATAGTAGCTGTAAACACTCTCTTCAAGAAAGTCATTCAGAAACATGTATTTCCTTGTTCTGTAAAAGAAATTAAAAAAAAAAAAAAAGAGGGAAGAAAAAGAAGAACAAATCTACTTTCCACTGTATTATGCAATTTTTTTTTTTTTTTTTAAATCTTTGTTTAACTAGAAGAGTATGAGAGTATGTATAGATTTTAAACCCCTCAGAGCAAAAAATATTTTGATTAGAAGCATTTTTATATTGGCCCTATATTGAAACATTCCAGGGTGAAAAACAAGCAGATGTTTTTATGTTCTATGTTAAAATATTTTCATGTGAGGTAAGTGCAGAGTAGCATTGCTTGGAAGTATCTCTATCCACCCATTAAGTCACAGAATAATGCTTGTTTTTTATATATAATATTTATTCCTCTTGAGATAATTTGCAATTGAGGAAATAAAAAAGATGCAAACTAAAATATTCAAGAATGCCAAAATTTGAATAGAATACAGATGGAACTGAAAGCATGTTTCAAAAGTATATTGTTTTTTCTGTGGTTCCAATATGTGATCTCTCATTTCTCTTTTCTTCTTTTAGGCATTAAACACATTACCCAAACCCCCTTCATTCTATATTTGGTCTAACCTTGGAATATCTTCATAGTTCATTTCTCGCGTGGACTTCTCTGTGCTTCTGGATAAGAAAGACTGAAGTTCATACAAGAAATATCCACTAATACTTTGCCACAATTTGTGTGTCTTCTGGTTACAAATACAAAGGACAAAGTCTATCTCCTAGAGACACTACATTTGCTTTTATCTACAGCCCAACCTTCCTTCAGAGGTCTTTGATCATCTCCACTGATCACTCCACTTGATGAGCTACAACCTGGTTGCTACATCTGGACACCTGTCTAATAGAACAGAGAGTAAGAAGCTGAAATCACAGATTCAGATTTCCTCTTGCTGTCACAATTCAGCATGCTCTTAGAGTGCTTTATTCTTAATGAAACCACAATGTCAACAACATGCATTCTTGCAAAAAATTCATACTGCAGTTGTAGGCTGGTCTGAGGAACTACTGACATGGAAAACCTTAGTAGAGTGAGCTGTCTCATATTTAGAATTCTATTTCCTGAGATAGTTTTTTCAAAAACAAGTAATTATATCCTAACATTAATGTTAGCTGTCTCCATCAATGCAACCCCATTATCTCTTCTCTCCATTGTATGTACTAGAAGCCCTAGATGCTACAATTCCCTGTTGTTTCATCTGAACCTTTCTCCCCTACAATTTATGCAAGCTCTATGAGAAACATAACATATTGTGCAGCCACTTTGAGCATACCTGGGTAATATCTGAAAATATCTTGAAAATATTAAATAAGGAAATCATGATGAGGTACAAATTATGATCTAGGTAGGGAAGGACAATTGAGTTTTCTTCAGAATAACTCCCAAAGTGGGTATTAGAAATCAGCATTAAGAGCATCCATCTTGGAAGGGATGGAGAAGGATCATTACAATGTCTATTCAAGCCTTTTCTTACAGCACACTAAATTCCATGGATAAAGAACCTGTGGAACACCGGACACTGGCAAAGAGCATGGTCTTATTTAATGACTTCATCACTGTTCTAGAAAGAGGAACAAGGAACACACTGAAGAAGCATATAGATATTTCTAATTCAGGAGGAGAATTTTTTAGAAATTTTAGAAAGGAGAAATACCACAAAAAACAAAACAAAACAAAACAAAACAAAAAAAAACGAGAAGGAGAAAGAACCTTGGGAAAAACAAAACAAAAATAAACGTGTGAGAAGGAGGTGAGAAACATTACTTCACTTGTAGGCATCAAAGAAGACATGAGATTAAAAAAAAAATTCCCAAGCATATTTCTTATTATACCCACAGGCATCTAACATGGCATCTCATAGGCAGAGAGCAATACGTTTGGTCACTTCTGCTGCACGGTCTTCCAGCATCTGGCTGTCTGCCATTTGGGGATTTCCAGAAGACAGACATCAGGGCTGGTGGGATTACATGCATATCATCTTACTTGAAAGTTTTCCTGAACCTTTCTTTCACGAATTTATCTAATCACAAAACCATTTTTGGACAGCTGGTGTTTAGGCCTTCCAGTGGCAGAGTTCTACAGAAGAAAAGAGATGTACTTTTGGAAAAATCTCCCTTTTTTTTCTGGCATTCTTGACAATATCTGGAACCTTCTGCTCAATTATGCTTACTACTTAATTAAAAATAAACAATAAAAACTGTGGACTTCCTGAAAAATAAACAAATTAACAACCAGAAAACAAAACAAAACAAGAAAACAACACAGGAAGGTGGTATGACTATTATAAAGACAAATTTGTGAAGAAATAAGCTGGCAAAGTTGGCAAACTATTAAGGAACACAAAGTTAGAAATAGCTAATACATTCAGTATATAATAGCTGATAGATGGAGCTGGAGTTGTCTGAAATTAAGAATTTAGTCTTTTGCACAGGAATATATCTAGAGTTAATTGATCAAAATCAGAAAGAAAGGGAAGTCTAACTGGTATTATCTCTTTTAGCTGCAGAAAATGGAAGTTACATCAACCCTTGTATATAAGGCTCAGAGCACTGAGAGCAACATTTCTTTCCTGATATTCTAATCTGTCCTGAGAGATGATGGTTTTACTGTTCCTATGTCTTTCATTCTTTACATTCCTGACACAATATGTGGCAAGCATCCTATGTATCTCTACTATCTACACTGGTGGATTCATCTCATCTAACTCTTTTTAGCTCATCTGAGACATCACCTTTTTTTCTGCCATATAAACTTGAGTCCATTTGCTCCAAAGAGTTCTGTCTTGTATTCAAGATAAAAATCTCATGGTAAAGGTCACCCTTTGGGTCACTTTGCTCAGATATGTTTAGTTATGTGCAGGAAGGCTCTGCAAAGGAGATGTATCTACATTTTGAGAATGTAAGGCAGTTATTTATCAGTTGGTGCATGAAGAAGAGATGTAGGATTTGATGCACTGCAAAACAAAGCATAGTAATATGCTCACCATGCTGATAAAAGCCCTGAGCCTATAGGGATAGCTATGTGACTTTGTGTTCACTTTCTAGCAGTGAAGATAAAATAGAAATATAAAACAAAAACAAAAAAACACAGATATAAAACATCCAGTTCTATTCTAATATTTGTCAGCTAGAAGGAAGCATTTTGCAGCCTGACATCATTTTGTACAAGTAGGGCAGCAGGGACAAGCTGAGGTTTATCAGATCTCATCCATCTGGCTGTCAGTTCTTCCTCTAGCCATGAGTGACCTCACAGGTACTTTTCCTTTTTGTTTCAAAAGGAAAACTTTGCAATGGAAGTAGCCACTTCTGCATTGGTTAATTAGTGCTGCAAATGTCCTCTTATTTGATTCAGAAGCCTTGATGTATTATTGTTACAGAGTTTTACATCAGAAAGAACATTTAAGTGACCCACACATCTGAGTGAAAGAAATCTGAAAAGAATGAAGGAAAGCATCCAGCTGTTATGAATAGAAGAGGCTCTGGGATTATCAGGTTTACCTCACTCAGGGCAGTATCATTCACTGTACTGAGGAGCAGCATTGCACTAATGCCTGTTACCAAGCTAGCTCTGGTTCAGTTGTTTTTCAAATTCTCTTACTCTCAAAACTCTTTTTCACTGATTTTAGTTCTACAACCCATGTCTGTCTGGGACTGAAATGCAATAATTCATTGAATTATTCCTCTTTAGTCTGCGTGACTAATCCTCAATCTTGTCTACATTTAAAATATTTCTTTGTTGCTAACTGTATTGTTGGGCAACCAGAAACAGCTGAACTGAAAAAAAAAAAAATAAAACTGAGTGACAGCACCAGCAGCTGCAACAGTAAAAAGAGCAAACTCACCATAAATACTCCTCTTACACTGTGTAATCCATTTCAATTAATAACATAATGTGTCATAGGCAGCATTTAAGCAGCTCATAAATAAACATTGTTCCTATGCCTACCGTTCAGGTAACTGGAGAGAAAACTTCAGTGTCGGGCCGTAAAAAGAACCATTCGTTCTTCATCTGTCTATGTTTGGTGAGTAAAGCATGTCTGATGAAGAAGTTCATGGTGTATGGGACGGATGAGCAGACAGCAAGGTGAACTGAAAACTGACTGCGTATCATAACGAGTCTGCAAAAGTCAGTGGTGTTCATCTAGTTGGAAGTGAGGAGATACTGGAATAACTCATGGATGAATTGTAGGTCCTGTTCAACAGTAGTGATTTGGACAAAGATAGAGTGTACCTGAAGTAAATTCACTGATGACACAGAGCTGTGCTGCCATCCAGAGGGACCAGGACAGGTGGGGGCTGTGTCTGAAAGGAACCTCATACAGTACAACAGGAAGAAGTGCTGAGAGAGGATCAGCCCCAGACAGCAGGACACGCTAGGGGCAGCCAACTGGAAGCAGTTCTGCAGCTTTGAAAAGTCTTGGGGTGCAAGTGGAAACAGTAAGTTGAATATGAGCCAGCATTTGTCCTTGCTGCTGAGAAGATTAACAGCATTCTGGGCTGCACTAGGGAAAGTATTACCAGTAGATAAAGGGAGGTCGTTTTTCTCCCCTGCTCAGCACTGATATCCCTAAGAACCATTAGTGCCATACTCAGATTTCTGTGTCCTGTTCTGGGCTCCCTGGTAGAAGAATTATCTGGGCATGCAGGAGGGAGTCCTGCAAACAGCCATGAAAATGCTGCAGGGCCTGGAGCAGCTCTTCTGTGTGGAAAGTCTGAGAGAGGTGGGACTGGAGAAGAAACTCACAGGGATCTCATCAGTGTCCATAAATCCCTGAAGGAAGGGTACACAGATGATGGATCAAGGCTCTTTTCAATGGTGGCCAGGACCAGAGGCACTGGACACAACATAGAGCACAGGAGGTTTCCTCTGACCACGGGGCAGCATTTCAGCACAGAGTGGGTGATGGAGCTCTGGCACAGGGGCCCAGAGGCCATGGGGTTTCCTCCTTGGAGAGACCCAAAAAGCCAATCTCCAGCACTCAAAAGCCATCTCCAAAAGCTGCCTGGAAATGGTCCTGGGCACCGTGCTCTGGGTGTCCCTGCTGGAGCTGGGGATGGACTGCATGGTTCTGGAGTTCTTGCCAACCTCAATCATTCTGTGGTTTTGTGAAGGGAATAAGTTGTAAAGTGAGACTAGTTAAATCCCAGATGTTCATTTTTCCTGTATTTTACCTCTCTGTTGTTAGCAAAGTGGTTAGAATAACTATGAGATATTTCATAAATGTTCAAGAGAATTGTGTGTTTCTGTTTTTTTTATCTTCTTTTTTAAAAATTAAATATATCAGAGCCAAAGAGGAGAATCTCAGCTGGTAACGATACAAGTTAGGTAAAAACAGCAAAGCTTCTAGAATTGTGCATCAATTTTCACATCTACGAATTATAATTTTGCCAAACACATTTCCCTTCATAAGAATTATTTAAAAGATAAGCTTCAAATACTTAATAAACCTCCTGTTTTCTGTTCAAAATGTCTTCTAGGAACTTCTGAAACAAAATCAATAGAAGTGATAGTGATTAACAAGCTTGACATCTAATTACATTTTCAACAAAAGGTAGTTATTTTGACACTATTCCACAGATCCTCAAAAACAGCAGCATCCAAAACAGACCACATTTTTAAAAACAAAATACAAAAGGGTCACGTATGAAATGGTTAGGTTTTAGCAACATTTTGTTCCATGATAGTCCACTCATGGTTAATCCTAAGGGAGCACCTACGGATCTCAGGATATTCATAAATTTTCTGTGAGATTAATAAAGACACACAGTTCCACTTCTTGAAATCATGGTCTTTAGCTGGATGGAAACTGATAGTCTCACGTCTCGATTCTCAGCACTCAAGTTCCCTATATATTTGCTAAAAATAACTAAGTTTCTAAGTCATTCTGAGCCACAGATAAAGTTTTTGGAAGAATGGTAATTGAGGAATTTTTTCCTGTTTGCCAAAATATTATTCAGCTGCACTGACTGTGGTTCAGTACAGGGGAAAATCTTAAAAATAAAAGAGAACTTTTTCAGTATTAAACTTCATCTCCATGTTCAGCCATACCTTCTTATTCAGAAAACGGGAAATTTTATGTCGGGTTTTCGTGTAGACAGGATCAGACCTGAAACCATGCTTAGAACTTAACCAGTCCATGAGACAATGCAATTGTTTTTATCTCAGTGATTTAAGCAACCTGCTTTTTACCCTCTGCTACAAGAAAAAGTTTTCCAGTCTTTATGTGTCTAGGAAAGTTAAAGAAAGGGAGAGGAGAACAGATGTAGAATGAGCTTATGCAGACCAAAAAAAAACCCTACAGCCATGAGAAGATACAACTACATAGGAGATTTTTACTGAGCAACTTGTTGGATTTGAATACTTCAGAGTAACATAATGTAACACCTACTTAAATCTCATAGAAAGTAAACCGCCAAGAATATTAGTGTTTCCCAAGCTCTTATCTTAAAGGTTCTGCAGGTTTTTGCATAAGGTAAAAAGAAAATTTGACAGTTGAAATGGGGAGAGAGAAAGTAAAAGTATTCCATCACACAGAAGAATGGACTCAGAAATGAAAAGCAGGTGGTGACACCTTGAAGGGTGAAATGCCCAAAAAGCAAGAAAACTGCAGTTCAGACAAGGAGGAAAAGCAAACCTAAATAAAATATTTATGATTTTTTTTCTGCTTTATTTGTTTTCCATTGTTTTAGATCATATGAAGAATCCAGTATTCCTTCTCCTTTTGCTGACTTTTCCTTTTGAAAACAAATCCCTATGAATTTTTCCCTGTTCTGAATCCCTGTTCTCTTTTCTTGGGGGGGGGGGGGGGGGCCGGCGGGGGTCGTTCCTTTCCCCCTATTCCACAGAGTATCTGCTTCTTTTTTCATTTCCAAATGTTATTCAAAAATAGATTCTAAGAAATTTTTCTATTAAAATGTTCAGACTATTTAGCTGGGTAACTCATGGATGACTCAGCACTCTAGAGTTATCAGCCCATACTCTTACAGTTCTTATTCTAGCAACCAAGTTTTTATATGTCCCATGTAAGATCACGTATCAGGTGAGCAGGAGATGCCAGAATATGATCGTTCCATGGTCAAGGACTTGTATTCATGTTCAAAACAGAGTAAGAAATTAATAGAGAAAGCAGACAAGACTGAGTGTCAGCACAGAGTTCTGTATCTTCTACCTCACAATTTTCTCTCAACAGCTCTGTATGGCTATACACTTAAGGTTTTGGTTTTTTTTTCCAAAATTACTTTTTATACTAGCCAAATTCCCCAAAAGTGTGGATACTGAATAGATAAAAATTGACTTGGATATACAAAAAGCCAATTCACTTACTCTCAGTTTCAGAGTGTTTTATAACAACACAGATAAAAGTGTTTCCTTAGGTCCTCTAACATTTCTCTGGCAAGTCTTCTTTTGCTGTGATTACTAACTCAGATGTGAACATGCATTTCCCAACCATTTGCAGAGTAAGAGATTCTAAAGGCTCAAAAAAAAGAGGTAAACAATTATATTGTTTAATAAAAATTTATTTTTTTTTATTCTTATTTTGTATTTTCTTCAGTTCATCCCCCTGACATCTACTGAGCTGAGAAAATACAAGCTTGGTATTGAGAAAGATAGATATGGATTGGATCAAAAATTCCCTTTCACAGAAGTACAGAATGATAGAATTTTAGAGGTTGGAAAGGGTCTCTGGAGATCGAGTACAAACTCTTGCTAAAGCAGGTTTCATAAAATAGGCCACACAGGAAAGCATTCAGGTGCCTTTTGAATAACTCCAGAGAAGGAGAATCCACAGCTTCTCTGGGCAGCCTGTTCCAGTGCTCTGTCACTCTCAAAATAAAGATGTTCATTCGCATGTTCAGATAGAACTTCCTGCGTTCCAGTTTGTGTCTGTCGTCCCATGTGTTGTTGCTGGGCAGTACTGAAAAGAGCCTGGCTCCATCCTCTTGACACCTGCCTTTTGGATATTTGTAAGCACTGATAAGATTGCCTCTCAGCCTTCTCCAGCTTGAACAGTCCCTGGTTTCTCAACCTGTCCTTATCAGCGAGGTGCAGCAAGCCCTGAATTACTGAAGCCCTCTGCTGGACTCTCTCCAGCAGTTTCCTTCTTGAACTGAGGAGACCAGAACTAGACATTGCTCTTTCTCTGAAAATGAATCTGGAAGCAAACGTTGCTAGCACCCCCACTTCACACTCCTCTTCCTTCTCACCCATCTCATTATCTTTCTATGTTCTGAAGCAGATGCAAAAAGCAGATGGCCTGATGGCCAGTCTTCACTTCGGCTGAAGGACAGATGTCCTTCTCTTTACTTTTTTCCTTTTGTTTTTATGAAATTTGCATCTCAAAAGCAACCTACTGTGTCAGGCAGGAGCACAGTGAGGAGGTGGGTGGAGCATTTCTGCAGTGGTGACAGTGGGTCACCATTGCAGGTGCACATATTTACAAAAACAGCATATGGGCTCTTGTTCATTGCTTGTGAAATTGCTAGCTAATGATGGCTGTGTTGAAAAACAGTATTGTGTAGCTGAGAAATTGTTCTTTCAAACAGTGCTACTGTGCTCACTGTATCTGTTCTAGTTTCAAAGGGAATAAACAAGGGAATAATAAATAACTACTTTCAGAATTACGTACATATATGCAGTCCAATACAATTCCTCTTCACTGAACGCAGTCCAGGCAAGCCAGGCAAGAAGGTTGGGCTCCCATGCACTGTGGCCTCTTTGGGCCCCAGATCTTTGAGAACCATGATCGCTCCCCATGCAGCGCCATCTGGTGGAAATTATTTTCTAGGGTCTCAGAAGATCTGAAAATGGATGTGAAAAGTAATCAAACTGTTTATGAGGCTCTTTCACCAAGGCTGGCACAGGCAGAGGCCACTTAGAAAAGTGATTTCCAACTGAAGGAAGAATCAGGTACTAACTATAGAAAATAACTAATAATGTTTTTTGGGGGGGAATGAAAAAAAGCATCGTAAAGTCACATTCACTTTAGGACTTTACATCTGACAATCTGATCTACTTTCAAAGTGTCTCTGAGTTTATAGGAAATAAAGACCATGGCTGAAAAATCTCTACTTAGAAATCCAAAAAACAAGGGAGTTTGGAAGATAGGCCTTTTACTGCATTCTTTATCTAGTATTATTTTGTTTTCATATTTCAGAATAAATTCCTTTTGAATTTATTCAATTTATTTAAGACTAATTTATTTATTAAGTTTTTTTATTTAAGATATTAATGTGCTGAATATTCAACAAGTGTTATTTTATGTATGACTTTCTGTTCATCACTTGGATTTCAGCCTCAGTTGTCTGCTTTAGGAGTAAGAGCTGGTTGCTGTACTCCCCGGATGATAATAGTACAGTTTCACACTTTAAAATGTTTCAGCCTAATTCCAAATTCAGATGATAGTCCATTTTTTATACTCAGATGCTTTCCATAACTCTTTGTTGCATGCAACTCCTAGCTAAAAGTGCAGCTTCTGAGCTGAGCAGTCAGAAGACTGTACAGAAATCACATCCGCTGAAGGAACACTGTCTGGGATCTGAAAAAGATGAGAAGAAGCAATTTTCCTCAGATGCAGATTTAGAGGATTTGCTTGTCTTAAAAATGACTAAGTTTGCAAATTACGTATAAAGTAAATAGGTGAACACAGAGACAAAAGTGGAGAAAACATCCATCTACATGCTGCAGAGAGCAATCCTTATTGCTTTATTACATTTTAAATGATGCAGTAAAAGCAAAGAGATACATAAGAAAGGCAACAGAAGAAGGAGGAGGATAATGTTCAACACTCAGCCGGTGAGAGAAAAAAGAAAGAAGGTGTTGTGACAGTGAGCTTAAATGGAGAAACTCCTCACTACAGTACACTGCGGATGTTAGAACTGTGCCAGGTTCAAAAAGCTCAGACTACATGCATTCGTTACTGATTTTTGTCAGGGATGGGACAGTGAGCAGGACACCTCGTGGTCTGTCGGGGAAAGACTGATGTAATCTTGCAATCAGACATCAGACACTGCACACTGAAAGAGGCAAAGAAGCACAATAATCTCATATCCGTGTTTCAGTTTAGCTACGCTCGGTATATGTAGTAATAGTTAATGACAAGTAGATAATACCAGCCCCACGCATGGTGGCACTGTTTCGCTTCGTTTGCTTGCCCTCATCGCCACGTATTTTGACGAAGGGCCGCGTCCGCTGGCGACGTTCCAACATTCCCAGGAAAACCCACGGGGAACCGCCCTACTGCGGCCACGGGGCGGCGCTGCGGGACCGGGAACGGAGCACGGCGGCTCAGGGAGCGGTGGGGGTGACGGGGAACAGGGAAGGGATCGGAGAAAGGAGAGGGAAGGGGAAAGGGAAAGAGAAAAAAAATGTGTTTAAAAACCTTATGGATGTGGTGCTCGGGGATATGATTTAGTGGAGGGTTGTTAGGGCAGTATGGTGTGGTTGTTGTTGGACTTAATGATCTTTAAGGTATTTTCCAACCTGAGCTATTCTATGATTCTGTGATTCTATAAAAGAGAGAGAAAGAGAGAGAGACAGAATGAGCAAGAGAGAGAGGGAAAGAGAAAGAGAGAGAAAGAGAGAAAGAAAAAGAGAACAAGAGATCAAGACAAAAAGCACAACCTTTTGCCTCATTAATAACACAAGCTAAAGCAAGAATTTTCAGTTGAGGTTTAATTATCTCCTCTTGCTCTGCCCTTGTGAGGCCCCATCTGGAGTGCTGTGCCCACTCCCGGCACAGATCCTGTCTGGGTCCCCTGTACAAGAAATGTGTGGAGCTGTTGGAGTGGGTCCATAAGAGGGCCATTAAGATGATCAGAGAACCTGACCCATGTAGAAAGGCCGAGGGAGCTGGGCTTCTTCAGTCTGGAGAAGAGAAGGCTGCAGGAAGTCCTCACTGTGGCCTTCCAGTACCTGAAAAGAGCTTATAAGAAGAAGGGTTAGCAACTGGACAAGGGGGAATGGTTTTAAACTAAAGGAAGGGAGATTTAGATTAGGTATCAGGAGTAATCCTTTATTCAGAGGGCAGTGAGGCCCTGGCACAGCTGCCCGGAGAAGCTGTGGGTGCCCCATCACTGGAGGGTGATCAAGGCCAGACTGGATAAGGGTCGTGAGCAGCCTGAGCTGGGGGGAAGCAGCCCTGCCCAGGGGATTGGAACTAGGTGGACTTCAAAGTGCCTTCCAACTCAAACCATTCTGATTTTGTGAATCTCCTGTGAATGCGTCAAGTAGAAAAATTCCTTGCATTACCTCAGAACTGAACAATCCCATCCTATGGGAAGGGTTTTCTCATGGTCACAAGCACTTATCAGGAGGAACTGCTGTAGTTCTAGCCTGAGTGCTTAAAATCACCTGACAGTCTCTGGAGATGCTCAACAGCAGCAGCATATGGCATAACTCCATAACTCCAGCATGTACTGGAGAATACATATAAGGGAGGAGCAGGACCAAAATTAGAAGAGCATAAAGAAAGCACATGATGTAACCTTGCTGTAATTCGCAGCATGGGAGATTACTTGAGGATGGTTTCAAATGTAAGCCAACACAGGATGCATATTAAAGCATGGAGATTAAAAAAAAAAAAAAAAAGCTTGAGTAGTCACCACATAAAGACTCTCCAGGTTTCAGCTCAGTCACCCATCTCTGGCAAATTTAACCCCAAAGAATTATGAGGTCTTGGTAACAAGCACAGGCTTACAGTAATGTATGAGGTGCAGCTTTGAACAGTTAATGATGTTAAAGTAACAGATAAACTTGCTTTGATGTGAAACTATTTGTCCAGTGGTGCTTTTCACTGCTAGATGGCCAAATTTCAGTCTTGACTGAAATATTGGAGTAGAAAAGTACACCCCAACACTATTTCTTGGAGTGCAGATGTAAATGAGGGCTACTGAGGTCTGCAGCTATGCTGACAATGCTAATGTGTACTAAAGAAAGACTAAGCTAGCTTTAATAAGACAATGACAGAGAAGACCAAAAATAAGTAAAACAAGAGCTTGATGTTGTTTATAAATCATCCCAGAGGAATGTGAGAAAGGAAATAAATGCTTCTGCTAGTATTTCCTTGTATTACTCTTTCTTCTCTGAAATCATATTCCTTCCCTTGTTTATCCTCTCTCCTATTTCCTGCACACTGCTAAGTCAAACAACTTCCCCTTCAAGGTCCATGAGGCCACTGAGTGCCACTGGGCACATAGGGCAATTCCTATTTCCCATCATTGCCAAAGACGTTCCAGACTCCATTCTCAAGCAGCTGGTAACAATCAGAGGAGGATTACATTTATCACAACACAAACACCAAGGATGAATTGCAACTATAATGCATCTGCATTAAAATAATTTGTCCCTCTTAAAATTTGAGCCCTCTGGCTGTGCTGTGCTCCAAAAAGGGCACTGATGTCACACTGCTTGGAGGGAGCACAATATATAGCTGTGTCTTGAATCATCTGCTCACCACGTGCAGTCTCCTGGTCTTCCACCATCCTGACCATGCTGGTGAGAACCAACACGCTCCATGCATCCTTTCCCTCTTCCCTCTACCAACAAATGTTAAATATTGTATGCAGCCAAAGAGAAGGTGGCCAGAGGTTTTTCACATTGGCATAAAAATATATTGTCATTCTGCTTCTGTGTTGATGGCAGACCTAATCCGACTGTTTCTTTTTGTTTTGTTTTCAGAAAACTGAGCCTGAGGCACTAAGCTTGCACGTATAGAGTTCTAGCCAGTGGCAGATCTGTTGTTGTGTCATGAGAAACTGAAAAGAGAAACTGAAAAGAAATGGTATTGCTAAACTTAATGAGAAAAAATGCTGACATGCATGCTTGTATCAAGCATAGCTTTTAAATGTGTGTGGATTTTATCATTTTCTGGTTTAATGGAAAAATCTCTTATTTCTCCCCTCCATTTCCACCCATACAGAAGATTTCCTACTTCTCAGTCTTCTTTGATTACTGTATTCATAAAAATTTGGTAAGGACTTAGGTGGATGTTGTGATTTTTTTGCCTTTTAATTTAGAAAGTGCACTTCCCTCATGATGTAAATGTGATGACTGAACTCTGCAAATCTGCATTGAAGCACTTACGGATATTCATGATATTCATTTCATATTATCAACTTTATGCAAGAAATCAGGCTGACTTTTTGGTTCTGACATGGCTAATTTTTTCAACCTATTTCATAATTTCTGGTAAATCTAGTAAGACTTTTTTATAATTTGGTCTGGAGTGTCTTGAGTTCATTGAAACCATAAAGCTACATCAACTTTTGTCACCTGAAAATCAAGCTGTGCAGGAAAATGTGCCAACAATTTAGATATAACAATCAACATAACAGAATACTTGTAACACACACTTCTGTTTTGGAATATTGAAATCTTTTGTGGCATACAGATGTCTCAAGCACACTGAATTTTACTTTTTGAAAAACAATAAATATAGCTGCGGTTTAACTATATTTTCTGTGCCAGTTCTCACCTCAAAAGATCATACATTGCATAGTTACTGTGTGATCATTATTCCACAAATAATAAAATGAAAATCACAATTGAATCAAAGCGTTTCGCAGGAACAAAGGAGCAAAATACTTTAACTTGCCAAATATTCCTTTCTCTCTGCTCAAACTAATTCTTTTTAATTTGTAAATTAAATGTTCTTCATTGAATAGATCTCCTTAGAAAGGTCTTTATGCCATATGGTACTGAAAACCTCATGTAAAGGTTTTTTCGTTTTTTTTTTTTTTTTTTTTTTTTTTTTTTTTTTTGGTATGAATCTGAGCTTTGTCTTTTACCTTCTAAGGATTGTCACTTTATTGATCAATGACAAGCAGAATCACAGAATCACAGAATCACCCGGGTTGGAAGGGACCTCAAGGATCATGTAGTTCCAACCCCCCTGCCTAGCAGGGCCACCAAACACACACATTCAGATCAGGTTGCCCAGGACCCCGTCCAACCTGGCCTTGAACACGTCCAAGGACGGGGCATCCACAACCTCCCTGGGCAGCCCGTTCCAGGGCCTAACCACTCTCCTTGTATAGAACTTCCCCCTAACATCCAACCTAAATCTTCCCTCCTTCAACTTGGATCCATTTCCCCTAGTCCTGCTATTGTCAGCCCTTCTGAAGAGTTTACTCCCCTCCTAGGTGTAGGTTCCCTTCAGGTATTGATAGGCTGCAATGAGGTCACCCCGCAGCCTTCTCTTCTCCAGGCTGAACAAGCCCAACTCCCTCAGCCTGTCCTCATAGGGGAGGTGCTCCAGCCCCCTGATCATCTTAGTCGCCCTCCTCTGGACCCCTTCCAAAATCTCAATGTCTTTCTTGTACTGAGGGCTCCACACCTGGACACAGTACTCCAGATGGGGCCTCACAAGAGCTGAGTAGAGAGGGACGATCACCTCCCTGTCCCTGCTGACCACCCCTCTCCTGATGGAGCCCAGGATCCCATTTGCCTTTCGAGCTGCCAGAGCGCACTGCTGGCTCATGTTCAGTCTCTCGTCCATCAGGACCCCCAGGTCCTTCTCTGCCGAGCTGCTTTCAAGGACCACTCCTCCCAGCCTGTACGGGTGCCTGGGGTTCTTCCGGCCCAAATGCAAAACCTTGCACTTTGCCGTGTTGAACCTCATTAGGTTCACCCGAGCCCAGCTGTCCAGCCTGTCGAGGACCCTCTGAATGGCATCCCTTCCTTCCACCGTATCAACCGCACCACTCAGCTTGGTGTCATCAGCAAACTTGCTGAGGGTGCACTCAATTCCCTCATCGATGTCATTAATAAAGATGTTAAAGAGCACCGGTCCCAAGACAGACCCTTGGGGGACACCACTTGTTACCGGCCTCCACCTGGACATGGAGCCATTGACCACCACCCTCTGTCTGCGGCCTTTCAACCAGTTTCTTACCCATCGGGTCGTCCACCCATCAAATCCACTTCCCTCCAATTTGGAGATGAGGATGTGGTGGGGGACCATGTCAAAGGCCTTGCTCAGGTCCAGGTAAATGACATCGGTCGCCTTCCCTTCGTCCACCAATGCTGTCACTCCATCATAGAAGGCCACAAGATTAGTGAGGCATGACCTTCCTTTGGTGAAGCCGTGCTGGCTGTCTCAGATCACATGCTCATTCTTTATGTGATCGTGCATGTTGTCCAGGAGGATCTGTTCCATGATCTTCCCAGGCACGGAGGTGAGACTCACCGGCCTGTAGTTCCCCGGGTCCTCCCTGCTCCCCTTCTTGTATATGGGAGTGACGTGAACCTTCCTCCAGTCATCCGGGACCTCACCTGACAGCCACGACTTCTCAAATATGATGGAGAGCGGCTCGGCAACCACCTCAGCCAGCTCCTTCAGGACCCTGGGATGCACGCCATCCGGCCCCATAGACTTGTATTCATTCAGTCTAAAGAGGCACTGTCGGACTTGCTCTGCCCTTACAGTGGGGAGGGATTTACCTCCTTGGTCCCCACATAGAGGTTTGGGGATGCAGGGCTCAGGGACGTGAAAAAAACTAGAATCCTGGCCACCAGTGAAGACCGAGGTGAAGAACTCATTCAGCACCTCAGCTTTCTCTTCGTCTGTTGAAGCCAGTTCTCCTTTTAAATTTAACAAAGTAGGTACGCCCGTTTTGGCCTGTCTCTTCTGGCCAATGTACCTGTAGAAGGTTTTCTTATTGTTTTTCACGTCCTTTGCCAAGTTCAGTTCTGCCTGCGCCTTGGCTTCCCTGATCCCACGTCTGCAAGTCCGGACGGCATTCCTGTATTCTTCCCAGGTGACACAGCCTTGTTTCCAGAGCTTGTACACCCCTTTCTTCGCCCTCAGTTCTCTCAGCAGGTCCTTGCTGAGCCATGCCGGTTTCCTACCTCGCCTGCCCACTTTCTTATTCAGAGGAATGGAGACCTCTTGTGCTTCCAGGAGGGCATCTTTGAAGAGCCGCCAGCTCTCCTCAACATCCTTGTCTTTGAGGGCAGCGCGCCAGGGGATCTTGGCCAGCAATCCATTGAGTAGCTTGAAGTCTGCTCTTCTAAAGTTCAGTGTCCTGATCCTGCTCTTTGCCAGGCCCACATCGCTTGAGATCACAAACTCAACCAGGGCGTGGTCGCTGGAGCCCAGGCAGCCTCCAACCTTGATGCCTTTGATGATCTCCTCAGCGTTGGTGAGCAGCAGGTCCAGCAACGCTTCACCTCTGGTCGGTCTGTCCAATACCTGAACCAGAAAGCTATCATCAATGGATTCCAAGAGCCTTCTGGAGCTCTTGCAGCTCGCTGTGTGGTTTTCCCAGCAGATGTCTGGATGGTTGAAGTCCCCCACCAGGACAGGAGCCCGTGAGCCAGACATCTCACGCATCTGGAGCAAGAAAGCCTCGTCAACAGCCTCCCCTTGATCAGGTGGTCTGTATTATACCCCTAACACCAGCTGACCTATATTAGTCCCATCTCTAATCCTAACCCACAGGCTCTCAACCTGTTCCTGACTGTTTCTCGTAGGGAGCTCCTCACAGTTTATCCAATCTCTGACATAGAGAGCAACTCTCCCACCCCTCCTACCTCGCCTATCTCTCCTAAAGAGTCTATAGCCGTTGATGGCAGTATCCCAGCTGTGGGAGTCATCCCACCATGTTTCTGTGATAGCGACAAGGTCATAACTTTCCGAGTGCATCACAGTTTCCAGTTCCTCCTGCTTGTTACTCAGGCTGCGTGCATTGGTATAAAGGCACTTCAGCCGGGCTATCCGTCTCGCCACCTTTATAAGGGATCTAGGATCCCCTAGAACAGCAGCATCCCCAGCATCCCCCTGCCCTACTCCTTCCCTATGCACTCCGCCGTCATTGCCCATGGAGTTTGGTACAAGCCCTCAAATGAACTGTTCTACCCCAGTAGACCTTATTTTGTCCCCTTCCCCCTTCATTCCTAGTTTAAAGACCTGTCAATGAGTCCCGCTAATTCTTCAGCTAAGATCCTCTTACCCCTCAGGGACAGGCTGCATGCATCAGCAGCCATCATGCCAGGTGCAGTGTAAATTGCCCCATGGTCAAAAAAGCCGAAATTCTTGCATCCGCACCAGCTCTTAAGCCATCTATTTAAGAGTTGGGTATTTTGGATCCTCCCTGTACTTTTCCCTGACACCACGGGCATAGAAGAAAAGACCACTTGCACCCCAGCACCTTCAAGTATTCGCCCCATTCCCCTGAAGTCTTTCTTGATAGACCTCAGGCTTTCCTTTTCAACTTCCTCGCCGCCAGCCTGAATTATTAAAAGTGGGTAATAATCTGAAGGCCGAATCAACCCAGGAATTTTCTTTGAAATGTCCCTGACCCGTGCCCTAGGAAGGCAGCACACCTCTCTGCGGGTAGGGTCAGGCCAGCATATAGGGCCTTCTGTTCCTTGCAGAAGGGAGTTGCCTATGACAATCACCCTTCTGTCCTTACGGGTAGAAGCAGTCTTGAGGCTTGGGAGCGACCACTTCGCCTGAGGCAACCTCACGGGTGAACCTGTCTCCGCACTCTCACTCGTCCCCCCCTCAAATTCCAGGGCCTCAAACCTGTTACGCAGAGGCACCTGGGGAGCCGGGGATGGTTGGGATGGAGGATGCTCCCTCTGCCAAGCAGGTACCCGTTTCCACTCCTCCTCCCTTCTCAAATTGCTGTTAGGGGGAATAGAGGACAGGGGGCTCGCTGAAACGCTGTCAGCTGGCTGGTTACCCTTTACCAGGTGTTTGTAAGGTGGCAGGGGCTGACGTGCTCCGTGAGGAGCCTCGCCTGTGTGCCAAGAACCTGAGGTTGAGAGGGACTGACACCACCAGTCAATCTCCCTCTAACACTCTTTTATAGTCCTCAGCCTCTCCACTTCCTCCTTCAGGCTAATCACAAGGCTGAGCAAGTCATTCAATTGCTCACACCTTGTACAAGTGCTGCCTCCTTCCTGTGGCATTGCAAAGGCCAGGCTGTGGCACTCCTCGCAGCCAGTGACCTGCACACTAGCATCTCGTGATGGTATCTCTGTCTGAGTCGCCACACTCTTCATACCATTGTTCTCCCCTCTATGCATGCACCAGACCTCAGTCTGGCTCTGGACCGTCTTCTTGGCTACTATCTTTCTGCTGCGTGTGCTCGGGACCTCTGCATGGGTCTTCACAGTTTTTGTGTTTGAAGCCTTCTGCCGGGGTGCACCCATGGCAACCAGCAGGCTCACTAACTCAAAAAGAAAGTCCTAAAGGGGTGCAAGTGATCGGCCCTGCCCTGCTGCCCCCTACCCTCACACTGTTGCCGGGTTCGCTAAGTGCCCTGGCACTTACCACCAATAGCAATAACAAGACTCCTTGCAGGGGAGCCCAGACAGGGGTAGCTTACAAAAGCACCACGTTAAGACAGCCTGGGAGATAGCTGTACTACCTCCTCTGCTGTGCCTCAGGTGGGCAGCGACGTGTCTCTGCCCTCTCGAGGGCTTTTTGTAGCGGCGATCAAGGGCTGCTTCCGGTTTGCGCCCGTTTAAATCTCCCGCCGTTGCCTTGGCGACGCCCACGCTGCGTCAGCTGCTCTCGCGAGAGTAGCCCGACTGAGAGCCGCGTCCGCACGGTTGCCGCGGGAATCCTCGATGAGGAAAGCGGTTAGAATCCCCCTGTATCTCGCTGAAAGTCGCGGCGGTTCTGCCAGAGACAGCTCCGAGCCGCGGACCTCGGCGAACAAGCATTCATACTAAACATTAAATAAGAAAATGAAACAAAAAGTTCCTATGCAATAGATAAATTTGGAATCATGGTGGGAAGAATGCTTCCAAACTGTCCTGAACAATTAACTAGAAGTCTCAGGTAGTTCATTTTGAATTGGGTACACATCTAAAAAGACTCTCGTGTTGTAACTGCATTCTAGAAAATAAAAATTCAAGGGGTTCAAAGTGTTTTAATAAATAAAATGCACAAAATTACTGTAAAATTTGGCTTTTAGTATACATAGAAGTTCACAAGTGCTGGGAATGGCTTTCAGAACAGCTTGACTTCATCAGTGATGTAAAGATTTCTGTCTACAGAAAAAAAGCCCCCTGTGGTTAGTGGCAGTTGTGTTAGACTAGTGTTCAAGCAATCAAGTAATACACTGGAGAAGACTGAATTGAGACGCATTAAAATTGCTCCACAAGTGGTAATCCCATACCTCCAATTTGCTCTTGTCTGAATTTGAAAATTCTTACCCCTATCCAAAATCATCAGTGAAATCAGTAGAAGTTCAATGTCATTTATTAATACAAAAGCTGACTTTAAATATTAGAAGCAGTTAAGTATGCTATTCAAATCTCAGCAGAAGCTGATTGCAATGGGATGTTTGGATTTTTTCTTTAATTAAAATGGCTTACTTAGTTTGCTTCAATGCATCATGAAATGCACAGTTTCACAAAGTGAGTCAGTGAATGAGATTTGACCACTTGAAGAAGTCTGCTTTAATTCTCTTATCCCCTCCTAATCTACAGGTTTCTGAAACAGGAAGCAAATGTCCTGCTGAAGGTCACCTTAGGCTGTAAATAATTCTCTGAGTTTCCTTCTGGCCTATTAAGAAGTATTAATTTCTGAGATCTTTGCAATCAAAACACTGATTCTAAGCTGAAGTTGATTTGTAGCCACTGTACTTTAGCCTTCAAATTAATAGTAAAAGATGAATAGGAAAATGACTATTAATGAATGGCCCCTCTTATTAGAAAGCAGGTCAACAAAGCGCAGGCTTCCAAGTAATGTGTTTACTTCTCATAAAGAATAGTATTTTATGGGAAGTAGGGCCATCAGTGGTGCGTGTCTCATTAACTTCTGTTAAATGGAGATGTGAGAATGTAAGAAATTAAGGGCATAAATGTCTCAAATTGGGCGCCTGATGTCACTGGTGTTGAGACTATGAGAGAAGCTTCATGGGCACAAAGCCTGTTTGTCTGCTACGCTCATCTAAACTGATGAAAGCTCCTCTCATACCACATTAGTTTCATGCTAACACTCAAAGGAGTTTTCTAGCATCAGATTAAAGCTGCTCAATTGCAGTCAGATGTTTTCGCAACCAATTTTTATTGTGCTTAAAATCTGTCTGCAGGTATAGTTTAGCCATATTCACCCCACACTAGCATTTTATACATCTAGCTTCACTGCCTTGATGTTTCTAGTCGTGCAACATGAGATTTTTCAGAGAACTTCTACTGACAGAATTACCACGCCAATCTTCACCACCAGCCAAACAAATCAATCAATAAATAAGTAAGAAATTATCTTGCAAATCTGAAGTTCTGGCATCATTCAAAGAAACATCTTAAACTGAATTTTGGGAAAGTGATGAAAGGAAAATATGCTAAAATTGATACATCGATTCTCAAATGTCAAGAAACTGTCTCAAAACAGGAATTGGTCTTGCACTTCTACTGCCCTATTAAAAAACCCTGTAATTTTCAATATATATTAATTTCATACTAATATATTAATTTTATTCCTGTGATACTTCTGATATACATCAATTTCTCATACACTGATGTAACTATGCTTTTTTAGGGTCTATTTCTTAAGTGCTTCAAGGGAATGAACAGTAAATTAAGGCTTTTATTCAGAAATTATTTTGAAACAAAGTTTTGAATGTTCAATAGAAGAAATGCAAGTATTTCAATTTCCTTAATAAAAATAATAAGCAGGAAAAGATTTCCCTGCAATCTAATTTTATAGAAAGATAATAAATGAACTATGTTAGCTACATAATCTAGAATCATACAGCAACAACCAAGGAGACAGATCTACCCAAACTAGATGAAATGTAAGGGTGACTCTCAAATACATGGACCATTATGGAATAAGGGATAAAATGTGAGATCTTTAAATATAATTAAGGTTACACTACTGAAAATTTGGTATTTTTTTTTCTGCCATTGTATCTCACACGTAAGAAGGCTGGAAAGGAACCTGATCTGATCCTTTGTCTCATATAAGATGCAGAGATGGAAAAAGGGATTTACTTGGTGCTTGCATTAAATATTTTGAACCATTGTCAGTATGACAATGTATGACACTCTGAGAAGGTTTTTCAGAGCCATTTGGTCACTTGGCAGCCTCATTTATTAGTTTAAAAGAAACAAAAATATTTACTAATTTACTATGCTTTTCCTGTGCAAGCCTTACTCAGGAGCAGCAAGAGAATTTATTTTCAATCCCTTTCACAACTCCCAGGCAATTTACATGTACAGTGACTGTTCATTACTGATAGCGATATCTTGCCTTGCAAGAATCCAGCAGCTGCTCTCGGTGCACTTGCTGTTGAAAGTAGCTAAATGCCAACAGACAGAGGGGTGCAGGAAAATCTTCTCCCTAAAATGAATTCAGAGTAGAAATTTCTGTTTTGCTTTGTGCTAAAAGTTCTTTGTTCCGACCTCAACATCAGGCTATGATGTTGCAGCTCTTGGCGTTACTCACAGAGTAACTTAAAAATGGAAAATCTGATTCCATCATCAGAGTTAATAGATTGAAGAAATTTTATTTAAACACCTCTGGTAACTATGGCAGAATTTCAGCTATGCCAAAATAAGATTTGAGAAGAGATTACAGGAGGAATTAAACCTCCTTAAGGCAGCTTGAAGGCAACACAGATGAAGGGAATAATTAACATATAATTGTTATCTGTGTCTTTGGACTATAAAACTGTTGAAAAGTCAAAATAATAGTTAAAGTACAATTAATTCTTTTAGAGCCAGAAGGATTTTTGTATTCTGCTAGCAAATCTTGTCTGGTACTTAAGTAACCTAATTAAGAGAAACAAATGTCCTGAAACTTCAATAATCTATGACAATTTGAGTTATCAAATGATTTCTTAATTTTAATAGCAAAAAGGATGATAATTCCCGTAGCATAATTAGCTGAGGAGATCTATTGCATATTTGAAATAATAACTGTATCTCATCAAAATGATTTCTTTCTCATATTTTTCCATTCCATTAAAAAATGAAATAGCCTCAACATAATTATGAATATTGGTAGGTTAAAATTAAAATGAAGAATAAAGGACAAAATTAATTAGTCATGTTAATGAACCTTTTATCTCATTTACAGAGAAGAAAAATTCTGCAAGGAAATGTTTATTACGACTTATACCTCTTTTCTGCAGAAACAGGATTCCATTGAGTTTCTTCCTTATTTAGCTGGAAGGGCTTCCTTCTCTTACCTGTCAATGCACAGAGATGCAACGTTCATATCAGTGCAAATATCAGCAACATTTTACTATGGTAAATTATTTAGGTGGGAATTGTCTTATCTACTGTGAGTGGTGGTTTCTCACAGTCTTTTCATAGAGGAGGAGGTGTTTAACTCCATACATTTCTCCAGAAGACTTCCGGCCAGGACACAGTAAGTTTCCTTTGCCTCTTTAGGCAAATATACATTTCTACAGATAAGCTTTTATTACTGAATCTTAAAAAGCAATTTGTTTGCTTCTGAGATTTTTGTAGCCTCTTCAGAGTATTTTCTGTTCTTGCTTTTGTCAAAGCCATACTGGGGGATGCTCAGATTGAACACTGGAAAAAACTTTTTTACCATGAGGGTAGCCAGGCCCTGTAACAGGCTTCCTGCAGAGGTGGTGGAAGACCCATGCCTTTCAGTGGTCAAGAGGAATTGGGATAACTCTATGATTCTGTGATAATGCTCTCAGTAATGCTGTTTTAATTACCTCTGAAGTGACCAGGCAGTTGGACTAGATGATCATTAACATCCCTTCCAACTGAACCACCCTATTCCATTCTAAATGGCTCCAAAAATCCCCCTCCTTTTTCAAAACACCAGAATACTGGATAACAGAATGGAACAAGCCTGGTCTTGTTCCCATTTGTTTGCCCAAACAACATTCCTTTTGATATAATTTCCATTTTAAAAATTTATTCTATATGTCCCCAGCAGAAGTGTCTCCACTACTGGTCATGTAAAAAAAAAAAAAAAAAAAAAATCCATAATAGAATACATTCCTTACCTCGCATCACAGCAACAAACTAAGATCTCTGTCAGTTTAATCTGATTTCACCATTTTCCTCTTTCTAGAAAACCAGTGACCTGTTAAACACAAGATCGATTAACAGTCATACCATGGATAAAACATTTTATAGATTCTTTCTGAAGGAGGAACTGAGGAATACTACACTTGCCATAGCTGTAGAGAAGACTCAGTGGGAAGGTGCCAGGAGAGCCACATAGGCACTGCAAGGAGTAGAGGACTGGAAAAAGGAAACTAGGAGATGTGGAGTGCATAAGGTCCAAGAGTTTGGTGATGCTTTGTGGATCTCCGGAATGAGGTCTGCTAGTAGTGATCCACTATCCAGTTCTGGTAAACACATCAGGTTTTAGAGGCACACTGGCAGAGGAAGGCACTGTCTCTCCCTTGTCTTCTGCCAGCTTCTCCAATCTTCTCCAGCTGAAGAGTTCTTCACATCTCTAGTCTCAATCAAAGTGACTGCATCTTTCAAAATACCAGGTGATATTTCTATATACCTGAAAATGAATTTGATACATCACTTCATTTTATTGTGCAAGACTGCATGCTGATGATTGATACTCAAATGTGTTCTTAGTACTGCTGTAAAAACCGCAAAAATAAATCTAGGTGGAAAAGGGTCAAAAGTGATTTCAGCAAGTAGTTTCAGAATGTATTTTTGAAACAGAATAAAAACAAGGTAAAGCACACAGAAGAGGGAGAAAAAAAAAAAGAAATAAAACAGATGATGTCTTCTCCACCTTTCAGATGAATGATGGTTGGGAAAATTCAAATTTGGTTTGCTATGAAAATGCAAATATAGTGAAGTATAGGTTTGTAAAGTTTTGTTTCTGTAAGGCTTGTACAATCTTGTTTTTATCTCTTTCTTTCTTTCATACCGATTTTTTGATATTTCCGTGTGCAGTAGGTTTACATTTTCAAGTATGGTTCTGAAATAATTATAATTAACTTATAGCAGAGAAATTTACATTGCAGAGTATTTTGTTACCTTATTTTTTATCTTAAGAATTATTTTTAATAAAGAACAATGAAAACCTCAAGTTCTAGCACTGTAAGGAAAAAATGCAGGGCAAAATGACTCATTCATTCAAACTGTTACTGATACTAATTGGTGAAGAAATAGCAGCACATTAAAATTAGAGACGATATCTACTTAAGCAGGAAATTGGATGAGACTTTACACAGGCTATGTCATGAAACAGACTATGTCAGCATCTTATTCTTGATCAGTTTTCAAAAAATTAGGTTGATTTTGTCACCGTAATACAGGCTAAATTGGTGTGGACTGGAGCAGAATATGCACCATTCAATCAAAAGAAATTTTCCTGTAGACAGCACTATAAGAATAGCAACATTCAGGGAGAAGTTCTAATGAACTGGTTTAAGTAGCTGATCCAGCATTTCTGCTTTGGAGAATCTGTATCGCTGCACACAGAATATACACTGCTATGCTTGACCTCAGATTTGAATGATTTAAGACCATCATGGCAGATGTGGTCAGATTTCTTCTCTCTGTAACAACCCTTTGGCCTGATGGTGACATGCTGAGGTTGCTCCCTCATACCTGACTTCTACTGTCATCATCATATTCTGAAATACACTTTATTTTAGAAATGTAATATTTTTCATTGACAACACATAATTGTATGCATTTTTTTTAAACTGCTTGTATAAATCTTTTTATTTTACTCTCTGTCTAACTTTGTATTTGATTACTAGTGTCCACATTTATTTATGGTAATTTTATTATAACTGTCATTCACTTGAATGGGTAATGTTTTCTTTTATTGCAGTTAATGCAGTTCATAGCATCCATTATTTTTCTGACCACCCAAGTTCAGCAAAAACCTTTGTTCATAGTAACTTTTATTGTGAATTGCAGTTCTGTGGTCAGGTCACTCTTAAATTACTATATGTCACACCTGTCATGTGAAGATGACAGTGAAAGGCTCCTGAAAGCCAGTGCCTGAGGTTGCAAGAAATAAATTCCTCAGAACAGTGAAACAGCTTAAAAACATCACTCTTTTCTTCTCCATAGATTCTGTCCTCATCTCAGCTTTCTGTAGGCTTCTAATTAATCTTGGTTTTCCATTCTGCTTTTTACCATTTTTGGATCTCCTTTAGAAAACCTCTGAGTAACAGCTCAGGTTTTGTAATTCTTTGCACAGATGGGCACTGCAACTGCTCTGAGGACCAGATCTGCTGAACTCAGAGACCTTTTACAGTTTCTGAAAACAACCATGTTTGATACCTTGAAACCCAAGGCTCTCTCAAAACTTGCTTTTGAAATAAAAAGGCTCAGAGCAAGCAGGTTTAGAGGATTTTTTGTCAACTTTTTTTATCCACTTCCAAAATGCTGTCTCCCTTGCTTTGTGCTCTGTCAGAACCAAACAAAGCACAAGATGGAGTGTAGTGCTGGCTCTGATCTCTGGGACGTGCCTGATACGTGATAATATTACAAGAAGGTAATGTGAACATTAACAAGGAGCTTCTCCCCATCCTCCATGACCTGCTGACTAATTTCTCTAAACCCAACGAGCTGCAGGAGGGCAAGAGGCATGCAGAAAAACAACTAAAATATTATTGAATTCACTGCAGATACAGAGAGATTGAGTCCTAATATGGAACTAATTAGTTTTATTTTCTCTTTGGTTTAAAGTTGCAGATCTTGAAGGCTTGTTAATGTTATAGATCACTGGTGCATTGAGGCAACTGTGATGAAGTCATGTTTATTTGCAAAGGTTATATTAAATCCCCATCTTTTTGGATGTAAGAAACATCAAATGACAAGTGCTAATCCCATTGCTTACAGTCCCAAGCCATTTTCATGTAAAAGTTGGCTAAAAATCTCTGCCTTCAGGCTGATACTATTCTGCCTTTTCAGATGTAATTCAGCTTTGCTTTTGTGTGTGAGCGAATGTGCTATTTCTGTAGTATTTCTTCCTTTCCAGATGCAAATACTTGTATTTCTGAACACATCCCAGCAAAATATTTGCGTAGGCATTTCCCTTGTTTCAGGTACTGACAAGATCCTGCGGTTTTGTTAAAGCCTGCTGCTCTATGATGAAAGAACTCACTCGCAGCTACGGCACAGTGATATTTTGTTCCTTTTGCAGCCATCCCCAGGCCTAATGCTTGCTTATCCCATCTTTCCTGATCCTACTGGCTGTGAACAGAGTATTTACGGACAAATGCTTGCAGTGCACAGCAGCACGATGCTGACAGATGTGACAGACAGCCTACCTCAGTTAGTTTCTTGTGATTCAAAGACCAGAATTATGAATCCAGCTGAGTATTTGAACGCTATTATGAATATCAGGCAAAACATTGTCTCCACTTCCTAGTTACAGTAGTGTTTCAAACCTCCTGTACTTCTTAAAACAGGAGGAATGCATGTGACTCCACCTCCTATGCAAATCTAATGTTCTGTCTGTGAAAAGGAACAAGTAGAGAACATATATACAGAACTATAGTTCACATAGAAAGGGATAAACTGAAAAGAAAAAGAGCGGGGTAGGAAGGATTGGATAGGATTGTTTCTCTAGTCAATAAGTAGTTATTTGAGAAAGATACCAGAGCTCAGGCTGCTTTGTTTAATTCTGGAAATCTGCTCTCAGGTGTCACTATGCATAAATCCTGCTGCACCTTGGAGGAGTAAGACACAGAACAGCAGCTAAGGTTTTTGTGGTCATGTACCGTGTAGCTGAATGGCTTTTCTATTCAGCTCAAGTGGCTTGGTAGGTCACTTTCACTGACACATGGAGTTGTTACTGCTATCAGTGCTGAAACAAATATTTATAACAGCTTGTGCACATGCTACCTTGCACCCTTTCTCAAGTGCTGTGCAGTTTTGTGAAAGCTGGACAGGAACCAGTCTTTAAACCTTGCAGTATTTGAGAGGATTCTTCAGTGTTACTACGAAAGACATTTTCTTTCTATATTCCATCTCCACCTATTTTTTTTATTTTTCTATTTTTACAGTCAGTAAGTCAATTCGCACAGGTTGTGAAGTATAATAAAAGAAGAAAAGACAGTACACATTATGTTATAACTGAATGATCCCAAATGCATAGTACAAATCTTAGTACACCTTTAATGGGATGTATCTAGCAAGGTCGTTTATGTTCTCACTTGTACTCCTCATCACTATTACCAGCTCAGGAGGAAACTGAAATAGAATGCATGAGGGGGAGTAGCTGCAGTTGGAAAAGCTACAGTCACAATAGTTTTGAGGTGTTTTCAAGGCTGATACACTTTTTTAAAGTGAAAAAGTTAGAAGTAAAATGCCTTAGGAGCAGAGGCAAAGTCAAGGCTTCTGCCAGCCACATGTTGTTGACATTAATGATTTGTATATATCTGGAGCCTTCATCCACATTTTCTAAATACCGTGATTTTTTTTTTTTTTTCCAACTACAAATAATGAATATGGATTTTTCACTCAATATCTTTAAAAAAATTATTATCAAGATCCTTATTGAAATCTAAGCACAGGTATGCAAAATGTATTTGCCTAGTATTTTGGATTTAGAATACTGACTTGATTAGAAATTGTAGTACTTAAATCTGTAAGTGAAAATCTGGAAAAACTGATCCCTTTGAGTTATAAATTTGATTTGATTTTGTAATTGTATTTGAGCACCTAATTCTCAAAATGCTCAGAACATAATTCTGGACAAAATGAGTTATGTTGTCGCTTAGCTTAGCACTAGAGCAAAACTGACAATCAAGCCACAGCATTATCTCTTCTGATTACCCTGTGTAGCAAACTGCTTCTGGAATGCAATAAATGAGATCATTTACTGCTTGCCTATATCTCAGAGCAGAGTGCATCCTCCTTTCAAGTTCTCAGTTGTTGTTGGTAAGAACATGAACTGGTAAGAAGAGCCATAAGAGAATTTCACTGCCATGAACCTGTGCTGTTGTTGGGCAGATAAGTCTGAGGTATTTTGAGTTGAAATGGTAAGTGTTTAATTGAGGGAGGGAAGTAAAAAAAAACTGTAAAAATTGATAATATTTTCTTCTTGATTTCATATCTACCTGTATTCATTTCCCAGCATGAGGGAAAATACATGAATTGTCTGTGGGTAAGCTGTAGTTAATTTGTAGACTATCTGTGACTTGTGAAGGAAAAAAGGTTTATTTAGAAACTTTTCCACACTTAGATTGCTTTTCATAGGAGGCTCCCAAGAGGACTGAACTATATTTTCCAGAGTGTCCACCGTTTATGAAGGCAAACTTTCCTTCCAGGGCATTTTACAGCTTAGATCTCAGCCTCACTAAAAGCAATTGTGTGGAGACATGGAAAGGTAAATAACAAAGCAGAGATTTTTGTCTTCGTTTGTCTTTCCAACTCCTTTTCTCACATTGGGAATCAGTGAATGAAGCATCCCTAGTGAAAAACAAAACTATCTACAAGAAAAACTGTGGTCTTGAGCTGCTGAAGAAAGACTCATTCTTTTAAAGAAAAATGAAAAATAAAAATCAATGTTTTACCTCCAAGAAGAATGTTTGAAATGAAAGTTTTGGTTTAAATTCAACATACAGATGCTAACAAATCCATGTACTAATTTGTTTTTTACTATACCTCTTCTTTTTCCTTATATCTAGCTTTGCTATACCCTCAAAGGTCTGGGAAGCTTGTGATACTGTACAATGAAGTCAGTGGGTTCTTTTCTGCTGATTATCTTGAGTTGCATCTGGCACTAAGATACAGTTACTTTTAAAAAAATGTATTTAAATTGCTGATGGCAGCATATTAGGTTATTTGTTGGCATTGTTTAGTTAGTGTTGCATTTGCAAACCTAATAATTTAATATCAAAATTTTCATAGCAGACAGTATTTATAAAACAACATGATATACTGCATGATCTTCACTAAGATGTGACCAACAGTTTGAGGAAGCTGTTATGTACGCCCAGAAGTAAGTTTATTTGTTTTACAAAACCAGTGAAAATTGAAGTGCCATCTCTGGGGACATTCTGCAATGTTTTCATGTTTAGAGAAGACCTAGGAGAACAGAGTCCAGGGTCTAGCCAGAGGACAGACAATCATATTAGCTGCCCAAGAGCAGTAGGCAGTAGCACCTTGGAGTAAATTGCTTTCAGCATTCGACAATGCCAAGGTTTTCTGGATTTTATACCCTGATTACATGAGACTGGAAGTCTTAGATCTCAATAGAGTTGACATAGTAGTTTGCAGCAGAAGCCTCAAAAGGCTGTGAACGTCAGCTGCATACAGTTTGTGCATTATGGAGCAGTATAAGATAGCTGCTTGTTTCACAGTTTTATGGCATGCTCTTAAGAGGCTGAGCTACGTCTATTTGGAGCATCATTCTGCTCTCAGTTTTAATGGAGTTATGCTGACATCATTTGATTGTTTTCCTTGGATTTACTCATCCCTTTGTGAGTAGAGAGGCATGACCAAATTTATAGAGGCTTCAAAGCCTTGTCAGTGTTTAATGATATCCATTCCACGTCTTCGCTATCCCTAAAAATTAATTAGAGTACAAAAATGGAAAAAAAACATTTGAGCAAATTGTTAAGATTTTATGGCATATTTTAAAACTTTATGTACTGATTTATTATATTATAATATGCTTATAAAGCTGAGATCAAAACAACATTTATTGTTATGGTCTTGGATGCTCTATAGTGAGACAAAGCAATTGACTTTGCTTCAAATGTTTCTTGTCTGAATGCACTTTAATAAACAAATAAACCACTTCAAGAAGTGGAACTTATTTGAAATAGTAATAAATAAGTCTCTTTGGAAAGCAATGTCTGGTACACTGAGAAAAGGACATTTTCTGTTAATACAGATGTAATTCTACTGGTGTGTATGTTCATAAGTGACCTCACTGTGACATTTTAAAAAATCATTATAGTTTAAAACAGTGCCCTAGTTATCTCTGGTTATTTTGCTAAGCTAACATGGGAATTATTATACTAAATTGGCTTGTAAGTAGCATATTGTTTGCCTGCAACATAGTCTGTCCAGTGAAGCCGGGTAATATCTGCTTTTCATGTCATGTCCTGCTTTTCATCTGTATTTCCTGCTGAGTTAATTAAGAATTCAGGGATTTTGTACAAGAAGAGGAAGACACAAGTGACTTTCCCAACAAATAAGTCAAGTAAACCAGGACTAAAGGGAAACTTATCTCTTCTAACTACAGTATCTAACAATGACCACTGACAGGTTTGTCAGACACACACTCCTTGCAAACTTCTTCAAATACTCCACACCTGCCTGTCCCCATGGCCATATACCATTCCCACAAGGACTTTTATTGTGCCTTGCAGACACTTAGGAACAGTTTCTACGTGCTATGGATGCTTGTTACTTTTTAAAAAAGCACTCGACATTAAAACATTCTGAAAGTAGTGCTGAGATAGACTGACAAATTTAGGATACTTACAGTGTGATCAGTTAAAAAGATGAAAATTTTGTATATTGCTTTCCAACAATTAATTATGGAGTGCTGCTGTTCTTTCATGCCTGTAATACTTTGTTGAATTTCCTTTGCTGGTTTTGATTTGTGCCTTGACCTTTATGAGTTTCTTTCAGACAGAAAATGGAGAGTCTTTTTTTTTTTTTTTTTTTTTTCTCTCTTTGTAGCTCTTCATAATTTCTTGCTTTGATTTAAAAAGACACTGGTAGAGCGCTGTGTCTCCACTGTGCCTTGTTTGAGTGTCTGTTAACTTCAATTCTAACTCACTCTGCCATTGCAAATATCTCAAAAGAGGGGAAAAAAATTCCTCCAGGGATACCTTCTCTTCAAAACTTTCAGCTAGACCTGAAAGTTTATGTGCCAGAGTTAAGTGAGATGAGCAGTGAATGCTGGAATTGGATAATCTTCATAGTTGATTTGATGTCCCACAAAATGGGATAGATTAGTTGAGGGATGCTCACATCCCTCTCAGATACAAAGCAGGAAGAAAGCTATAGATCTTGAAGGGGTGCCTTGAGCACAAGCCATTACTAATCCAAAATGCACTAAGAATTTAAGCTGAAATTGCTATTTACCTCCAAAGTGATAGAGCTAACAGTACAGAATATCCTGGGATGACTTTTTACCACTTTTTCCTACAAAAGTGAAAAGTGGCTTCTGGTTGCAGAGCGATGTCCACAATGTTCTTCAAGTACACAATATGTTATACTACATAAAGCTGCTCTAACTGACAAGAAAGTGCCATAGTTCAGCAGTCATGATGTTATGGATAGACAGAGTGTCTTGCTCCATAATTTTGGAAGAAAACAAGAGCATTCTTCAGGTAAGGTGTAGGCAATGTCATCAGGGCAGGCAGCTCTACAGTATTTGTTTTTTATCTGCCTCTTCAAACTAAAATAAAAACACTTGGATTGGAAGCTCATCGGAATCCACCTAGCAAGCTGAAAAACATGTTTTTGTTCAGAATGTCAGAATGTGTCTTTCTCACTCAATTCCCATTTTAATCAAGTTTCTGTTATTTTAGGTGATACAAAAATGAAGCTTTGCTTTAAAACAAAATAAAATAAATCCCCTCAAAAAACCAACCAACCAAACAAACAAACCCAAAAACAAAACAACTGTCACCAAACCAGAACTGCTTACATGAATTTTAGATAAACTCTAAAATACATTCCTATGTACATCACTTTTGGTGTATGATATTCGTGGAATTGTCATTCTCCATGAAGGCTGCAGTAACTATTGATTGTCTGAAACAATCTCTTAGTCTTTTGTTTTGTTTTATTACAGTGCTATTGTTTGCAATTAACTGCTTCTTGTATACACTCCACAAGATCACTGCTCTCACTGTCCTGGTGTTGTGTTTTTCTAAAATCTTTTCATAAATGTACCTGAATCCAGAGTGAAGGACTTATAAATACAGCAGAGGAAAATCCCTGGTATAAGTCTGAATGTGATCAAAGGGTGTGGATGAGGTGAAGAGTTCTCTGTTGGTTTTTTTTTTATTTGTACCAAAAATGTCAGTCAAACTGTCACAAAGTCAGTAACCAGTATTTTTTTGTTGTTCGTTTGTTTTTGGATTTTTTTAAGTATCATTTTTTAAAGAAATGTATAACTTCTAAAAAAGAACGAGGTCTGTTAGTATGGATTCATTCTGAGCTTACAGAACATCTCTCAAGTTCTATATCTTGTTTCCAAATTAACTAATTTTCAGGCATAATCATGAATCTAAGCCCTCAACCAGCAAAAAGCATAGGCTGATTTTTACATGCAAGTAGTAGTAATTTGCTGGGTTGAAATCCATACACAAGCATTCAGATAGATCTGCAACATTTGCTAGTTTGGCTGTGTAACTTATACTGGCTCCCTTTCTGAGAACTGGCCACGCATTTTTTTGACAAGCACAGAAATTGTCTTGTTCTGACACAGTGGGTGTTTTTCTGTGTGCTATTGCTAGGCTTTTATCAAAAACTAACAGTATAAACAAGTCAAAGCACATGCCTCTTCTAAAAGAGGCTGCATGTGGCTCAGACAAACATCTTTGCAAAAGGCTTTGGCACACAGCTGTGGCTGGAATAGCAGATGTTTACTCGCAGTCTGTCAAATGTACCCTGCTATTCTCTAGAAATGCTGGCTCAGCTGCAGTACATTTGGTATTAAGGATTCTGTCACCAGAATTCTGTGCCAGACCAGCTCAAATGAAATTTAGAACTTTAATTTTCTCTTCAGCTTATAGCACAGTAATAGTTAGCAATTAGAGAATAATTGTGTTGCTTTTGAAAGCTCATAGCTGTAATCAAAATACAATAGACAAAGAAGTAGTTACTTTTTTTTTTAAACATGTAAATCTAATCACTCTCATGTTGTGGGCTCTCTGGCTGGAGTAACTTCTTTTGATAGATTCTGCAATTACTTCCATATATCTCTACCAGGCTAGATAGAAAAAAGGAAAAAGAAGGAATCAAGATAAACTGCTAAGCAAATTCATGCCTTTTTAGCACAGCTCTAATGTGAATGTAATTTCTGTTATTTGAGAAGACACTGAACCTTGCTCCAGTTGCATCTCAAGCATGGTGACCAGTGCTGGCTAACTGCTATTATTACTGGATAGGAGACAAATAGAGGCAGATCAGAACACCATACCACACTTCTGAGATCATCAGATGTGGGCCATTGACACAGAAGCCTTTCCTGCACACCAGGGAGGGTTAGTTGCCAACATACTTGTGCATCAAATCCTACCGTCTCACTGTCATGAATATAAGTTTGAGTAGTGACACCTCCTTCTGCCTATGTATTTGATTTGGGAGACTGCTGTTTGCAAACCTAAGTGCAATTTATATTTTTGAGTGATGACTGAGAGATGTCAGCTAGAGAAACTGATTAGGTTGCTTTTTAAGAGAAGTAATACCCTCAGTAGTGCAATATTTCCAAACTCACTCTGCAATATACAAATAGTATTCAGCTGGAAAACCACTGTGTGCACCTGGCTGAGAGAAGCTTTTCAAGCCACTTGTCCAAAAACAGATTTGCTCTTGAACTCACACCTGATCTTTCTATACCATGGGGAAAATCATAAAATATTTTAAACCAGAACTTAAGGAGAAATTCCTGTTTCTTTTTCTTTTCTTTTTTTTTTTCTGTTGTTGTTTAGTATAGTTTTTCTTTTCTTTTGTAAATCACTGTCTAGTTGCTCTTTTCATCAGTTCCTTCAAGATCAGGTTTTGGAAGTCTCTTGAGAATAAAAGGAGTTTAGAAATAGTAATTGTGTAATGTATTGATTAGACTGGTCATTGTATGGAGGTCCTGCTACCGAAGGCACAAAGAGGTGTTCTAGTCACAAGAGAAGACATAATAAGAGAAGTAAGAAGCAAAGTATACTGAGATGCAGAGTGCTCTGTACATGGGAGTCCAGCCAAGAGTTATTGTAGTATGACCCATGGAGCTACTGTAGAGAGAACCACTCCTGCTAAGGAGACTTGCTGGAGATACCACATTGCAGGTCAGAAAAAGGAGAGGGAACCTGCTGAGAAACTGTCAGCAGTCATCCTTAGGCAGGCAATCAGGCTGTACAGAAGAACTTGTTCTTATTGTCTCCAGTTGGAAGTTTGCCTGCATTTATGAATTTGAACGTCTAGAGTTAGGTCTATCTTTCACATGAAAGACATTAAAGTGATGGCAGAATTCCTTTCCAGTGTTTTCCAGCAGATGGCATTCAGTCTGAATCAGATTTCTGCACAACACCCTAAAAAGTAAAAAGAATCAAATAAGATGCTTATGAAAAAATGTTTTGTTTTGTTTTGTTTTAAATGTTGTATGTGCATACAGAAAGCACTCCTTCTAATAAAGCACTGCATATCTTGGCAGATCTTGATACAATGGAAAAGAAAATGGTTAATAGATTTTCACCTTTTTGCTTACCAGTCAACCTGGTTAAAATTTTTTTTTAATTGTTTCTAGTCAACATATCCTGTTTTAGTTAGACTTTTCTGTTCAGAATGATCTTTTCTGCATTTCTTTGTATCACAAGTTTCCTAGAATGTTAAAAAAAAAAAAAAAAAAAAAAAAAAAAAAAAAAAAAGAAGAAAAGCCCACTTTTTTTACTATCAAAAACATCTTAAATGCCAGAAATGTTCTGATATTTCAGGGATCAAACACAAATATAGGATGAGGTTGTTATTATTAGATGCCACACCATTCAATTTGATAGGAACAGTATCACACTGTTAATTACTAATGAAAAGGCAATCCATTTTGCTTCTTATTCTAAATGTAGTTGACTGTGGGAAACCAGGGCAGAACAGGAGACTAATCAGGTAACTTGTTATTTGCACTGTTGCATAAAAAAATAAAATTTCAATTTTTAAATGCAAGAACGTACCCATTACATATTATTTTTTCATTACTATTTAAGCATAAAATAAAAGAAAAAAGGAAAAAGGAAGGAGAAAAAGGGGAAAAGAAAAAAGAGGGGAAAAAAAGAAAAAAAAGGAAAAAGGGAAAAGGAAAAAAAGAAACTGTTGCCTTTTAGTTACTATTACTTCAATCAGTCCGGTGCTGAGGAGAGATGTCATATTGGACTTCGGTCCGATTTAGCTTTCAATAAGACCTTCTATAGTATGTTATAAATGTAAAGAACTTAATTCATCATGCCAGATTATTTTTGCACTTGATGTTGTTCTAGTGATATGCAAATTTTTTTTTCTAAATATAATACAAAGTATAAATAAAAAACTTCAGTGCTCTAGTTGGCCACAAAGTTGTTAGTCACACTACTTAAAAACTCAAGTAGAGCAGCTGTAACTAACACATTTTGTGCTCTAATTCTATACTGTTTATTGTCTAAACCCAGACAAAACACGACATTGCAAAATTCTGTTTATTTACCGCAAGGCTTGAACAATAAGAAGAATGGCCTACTGCCTTCAAACATCACCATCTCTGGGGATGCTCTGTTCTTTCAAATGGTCAAGTGCACATAACATTTGTTTTGGTGTTAGATTTATGTGGAAGAACAGAGAACATGTTTTTACTGAAATAACTGTGTTTGTTTTCTACATTCTGTTACTCCTTATTTGAATGCTCATTTACAGTGAAGGGAGGGAATTTCAATAAATAGTAACTATTTTGTTTTTATGTCATACCATGTTCTGTCTCTTCCTGAACTTCTTCTCCTTGATGTCAGTGCACAGTCAACCCACAATTTGATTGAGAAAATCAAATTTAATTATGTGTATAAATCAGGGTTTTAGGAATTCATGTTAAAACAGGTTGAGGCTAGTATGACTTCAGAGAGCTACAACTGAAAGAGACAATATGTCCTGAGATTTCTGCCATCCTAAATAATGCAGTGATTTCGCTAGGAAGTTGCTCCAAAAGACTCTTAGGGGTCAACTTTTAAAAGTTACTGGGTTGACAAGATTTTGCTAGCTTCAGTTTTCAAAGCAGAAATTTGTTGTGACTTTGCATCCTTTCTGTAGGCAAAATGGAAAAGATTTAAATATATTTCAGTCTCTTTTTTTCCTTCAGTGAGATTACAGTTGTCTTTTGCAGTGTCATGGGATGTTTATCCCTTATTTGGTTTTTCTTATCTTTCCACTACCATAACTACTAGTTTTATTCAGGCACAGAGAAACTTTAAATTGGGAATATTGCTGAATTGTTCACATACACAAAGAAGCTTGCAAGTCCCTTGCAGATTTGTCAGTCTTTTACAGACATTGTCATAAGTCCTAAAAATCTTATGACTGATCTGAACATCCCATTATTGTCTCATGATGAACTACAAGTATGGAAACCACCTTTGTCTCTTCTCTCCTAATTGTTTTTCTTTTCTGTACTACTTATTTTCTTCTGTCTCCTTGGTCTGTGAGTTGTTGAAATTTAGCTTTCAGATGTTACAGTGTATTTTCAAAGTGCTATAAACCTTTTAACTAACATAGTCTGGAACAAATTTTGCACACTTAAAGCCACTATTTTGCAAAAGTGAATATTAGCTAATGACCTAAATAAAACCTCTTTGTTTCAGCATTTTCTGAGCCAAATTTGAGCCTGGGGAGATCAAGTGGGGCAGGTAACAATTACAGCATTTATCACCTTTTCAGACTACACACTGCCATTTCTTCCCTTCTAGTCATATTGCACACCTGCTTTCATACTGTGCAAATGAATGGTTCTTCTATGTTACTGATTTCTAGGGAAATTGAAAAAAATTTGGCTACCTGCCTCAGTCTCAATTCACATTCTTCTGTGCAGGACCTCTTTTTCTCCCCAGCGCTCCTTTTTTTCCGCACATTCTGAACGGTATTTCTATCAAACTACTAAAAGCTTTATTTTTTAACTAAAACGAAGGTGGCATTTTGAACAGAAGCTTCTAGGTTAGAATATTGTATCTGGTCATCTTTTGGGTGTTCAGAATGCTTATACACTATGCATGTTGATTCTCATCACGATCTGAGGATTTTGAGAAAACAAGTGGCAAGCATGGCACAAGGCACCGGGCAACACTGACAGTTTTACCAGTGAAATGTGACAATATTGAAACACTGGATATTCTATCGATGTGCAATATCACATTTGCAGTTTTTTTTCCTAAAAACTTCCTGAAAACTTTTCTTTAGGTGTTATGCTCATTAAATACTGTACAAACTCAGCATTGTCTTTTTTTTTTTTTTTTTCACTCGGGTTTATATTGCAGAAGAAATCTGTAGCAAATAGTACTGGTTTGAATTTTTTTTTTTTTTTTTTTTTTTTTGCATCCTATCACTTAAAAATTGAGTAATATGAATTTAAACTAGGGTGTTCTCTTGTCAGCTTTAAAAGCTGTTGATTTTGCGTGCTTTGAACGCAGCCATTTGTTCTCATTGATGAGTGTTATTCATGTAGCAAAAATAATCTGCTGAAAGTGGTGCTCTTTTGTAATCTGGATAGTATTGTTTAGGATGGAATAGATAGTGCCGGCTGTCGCTTAACACAACAGTAAAGAATTTAGTGCAGAACGATCAGCTTGCCCCCAACTGTTTTTTAATTGCTTTCTAAAAATAAAAATACTAGAAAGAACCTAAGATAGAGATTCAAGCGAAAAACACTTTACAGCCAAGTGAAGAACCATATTAAAGATCTTAACTGCTTTTGAGTGGATTATTTTCCAGTCAGAAGCCTTTACCTTTTCACAGACAAATGGAAAGTGCAAAAATAAGATCTTTCAGATGGAAGCTCGCTTTCTGTTTGGTTACCATAAAATCTCCCGAGTTGGAATGGACCTATACGGACCATCGAAGACAACCCTAGGCTCCACACAGGACCACTCTAAATTCAAACCCTGTGTCTCAGGGCGTTCGGATATACTTTGAACTCCAGCCGTGCCCACCGCCCTGTGGTGCAGCCCCTTTCCCTGACCCCCAGCTGCCCTCCCCTGACGCAGCTCCATGCCGTCCCCTCAGCCTGTCGCTGTCGCACACAGCAGAGCTCAGCGCTGCCCTCCGCTCCCTGTGAGGAGCTGCAGCCGCCATGAGGGCTCCCCTCAGCTCCTCTGCTCTGCTCTGAAGAAACAGAAAGGACTCAGCTGCTCCTCGTACACCTTGTCCTCCAGACCCTTCACCATCTTTCTAGGCTTCCTTTCGTCTCTCTCTAATAGATTTACGCCCTACTTACAGTGTCACAGCCAACCCACACGCGATGCCGGAAAGCAGGAGGCACAGCCCCTCCCGTTGCCCAGCGGCAGCACTGGGCCCACAGCCCACCAGGGCACGGCTGGCCCTCTGGGCTCCAAGGCATTACTGCTGCATCATGTTCCACTTACCATAACTTCAGCACCATTGCCATATACTTTAATAGTACTTATGGTTTCATATTTTAGCAGAGCAGCTGCAGGGATGTCCTGTGTGAGCAGAGCCCAGCAGCGCCCCATGATAGCAGAGCAGCTGCAGCTGACACAGCTGAGCCGTGTGCGATGCTGGGTGTGCTCTGGGAGAGCAGAGCTAAGGGACGAAACACCACTGTGTGACAGCAGTGGGAGAGAGGGGTGAGCGCTGGGAGAGAAGCGGCCCTGCAGGCACCGACGGCAGTGCAGGAGGGCAGGAGGCGCTCCAGGTGCAGAGCAGCGGCTCCCTGCGGCCCAGGAGAGGCCCGGGGAGGAGCAGGCTGTACACTGCAGATCTCCCCGTGCAGCCACGGAGGAGCCGCGCTGCAGCAGTGGGTGAGGCCTGGAGGAAGCACAGCCCGTGGATATCCCTGCAGCAGCATCCCAGGCCGGAGCTGCAGCCTGAGGAGAGCAGCCCGTGGCGCAGCAGAAGGAACAATAAATATGAAGTGTTACAAATTTACCATAGCTCCTGTTCCACATACCCCCAGTGCCTCTACGAAAGGAAGAGGCGGTAAAGGAGTTGGGTGTGAAAGGATGAAGATGAGCCTGGAAAAAGAAGAGCAAATGGGGAAAATATATTTTTGTTTCTCGCTATGTAGATATACTTAAGAGTGTCAGTAAATTAATTATTTTTCCCCACATTTGGTCAGTTATTTTCCTACTTGTAATTGTGAAGTGATTTCCTCGTCCTTATCTCAACACACTAGCATTTTGTTTTACATTCTGTCCCCTGTTCTGCTAAGGAGGAGGAGCACCTGGTGGCCAGCCAAATCTCCTTTACACTGGAGGAAGATGACTACCTCATTTTTAAAGAATGCATGCCATCAAAATAGTTTTGTATCCTTGTCTTTGTCACATCTACACATGTCAAGAGTAAATCCACAAAGATTATTGGTGTCACCGTGTTGTTGTACCTGAGGACAAAACCTAGCCTGGGCAATACACACTGATGGTTGGGTCTGGCTATAGGAGGAACTGTGCTGAGCAAGGCTGTCTAGTGTGTCCATAAAGTAGTGCACTACATAAGTCCACGCAGCAAGAAATTTTACTGGGGCTCCAAAATGCATCTGATGGATTAAATGTTTTCAACCACCATCTAATGCACTATGCCATCTAATTAGTTGTGGTTTAGATGCATGAAAATAAATAACATAAATATAATGCATACATATTGTGCTGGTGAATACAACCATGTCACCTATGTAATGCTATCATCTTCTTAATGCTTACTACCTACCTTGTTTTCAAAATTTTAAAATAAGCAAGCTATTTAGTATGGAAAGCAACTTTTTAAGCTGTGATGTATACTTTTGGTTCCATTTGAAACTACTGTAGTATTTACAAGCAGAAATTTTAGTATTTACTCCTGGATGATTCTAGAAGTAAATTTAAAACATGACTGGTCACAGAACAAAATTTTGTAAATACGTTTTAAAATATAATAAACAGTTAAAATGGCAACTTTAAAAAGTGTAAAGTAGATGGTTTTCTAGATGACATTCTGCACTCAAATTTAAAAAACAGTTAGCTATATGCTCTACTATGGATAGCTTGGTTTCTTTAACAGATTTACTCTTCGTGATGATGATTGCCCACACTTATTTATAAATTTAGTTTGTTTTCTAAGACCAAGTCTCACTTTAGTCTGCTCTGGTTTAATAAAATATTTGTGCTTCATTTAGGCAAAAGATAGATTAAAAAAAAAAAATAAAAAATTATAGCATCCTGCCTGAAAGTGTTAAGACTTATGTTGTAGAAGTATGCAGTAGGAAACTGTACTGCTGTCAGCATGAACATTATTACAGTTTCCTTTACCAGTCAGCCTATAAAACTGCACTGAATTTAAAATGTAAATGTTACCAATAGTCTGTTGCTTATTTCACATTTTTAGAGAGATTCTGCAGTATTTTGTAGCCCTGTATTGCTGTAACATGCAAGTGCTTACACAGTGATAAACGGTTATATGAATGACAGCATCACTTTGTCACTGCGTTGTGATTTTAATACAGTTTAGTTATGTATTACCAATGGAAAATTCAGAAAATTCACATCCATTATCAGTATTATCACTGTAAAGTTCTCATGCGGAATATACAACACCTCTTAGCTCTTAAAGCGATTTGAAATAAAAGTGAAATCAATGCAGAACTCACCAGAAGACTTTTAATTCATTTATATGCACATGCACCCGCGTACACGGAGTCAAGTATATTGGCACATAAAGCAATTAAGTATGTAATAGGGCAGAAGCATATATGCTCAGCGGGAAATGTAATCCACACTTCTGAAAACAGGCTACAATGAAGATGCTGCAAGAGGCACAAAAGTGAAGTCAAATGATTATGATAGGCTATACTGGATTGGAATGCTCCCAGTACTGCAGGCTGGTTGCAATGCCCTGTTCTGATGACAGTGAGGTCTGTCAGCGTGCCTTCTACCACACTTTGAAACAGTTGGGTACTCTGTTCATCTTAAAACAAACAAACAAATTTTAATTATCCTAATGATTCTTTGATTGTTTTAAAACAGTTAAAGTAGCAATAATAGAGAAATGCAAATAAAAACTTTGTATTCCTGAACTCTTCTTTAGCATAGAAGAATACACCTCCATCTTTTGTGAGTGTGTCTACATATACATACCTATATATTTACACAGATAAAATACATATTGTGACCACCTGGTCATAAAAAAAAAAAAAAAAAAAAAAAAAAAAAAAAAAAATAAAAAAAATAAAAAAAAATAAAAAAAAAGAAAAAAAAAAAAAAAAAAAGAAAAAAAAAGAAAAAAAAAGAGAAGGAAAGAAAAAAAAAATACCTAAAAATATCTGCTTTACCCATTACAGTTATCTTCATCATAGGAAAATGATATAATGCTGATTCTAAGAAGGCTGGAGGGAAGGAAGCTAAGACTGTAGTAGTCTTCCAGTTCTTCTCACGTTTTTTTTTCTATACTATCTCATATTGTACTGCCAATAAGAGCAGCTTACCTTTTTCACTTGCCTGTCCTCCAATTCAACAAAACAGTTTCATCTCTTAACTAGAACAAAAAATGTGCCTATGTTTTCTCATGTTTATCTTCATCATAAGTTGCCCTTCATTTCCTCTAACAAAAAGGAGAATGCAGTTGTTATTTCAGGATAGCTGGATACCTTGTTGAATTCTTACCTATTATAATGTTTGGAGTTAGATGATCCTTTTACCATTTATTCATTCAGATGTAGTTGCATCCTAAATAAAATTTCCCAGTTGCTTTATTTTATCATACATTTCCACAAGATGTCAGCAGGAGCATATTATTCTAAATATCGATGCTAGCTCATACCCTATACCTTTCTAAGTAGAGATGATTTTAACATTTAGCATTATTCAACAACAGTAAAGATCAAACTTGTTCCTGGCCTTCAAGAAGTTTCCATATGTGCTGATCAGAATTTGTATTCAGGTTACTGAGAGAAAGTATAAACATCCTACAGATGCAATGATGGATATAAGTGTATTTTATCTGCACTGCCCTATGATTCCAGGCTGTAAGACATACAGATCATCTTCTCTGCATATAGCATTGTAATTAATAATTGGTTGTTGCTTAATCAGTAAGGGAGTGGCAGCAACAGTGGCAGCAAAATCAATGCTTTAATAGTTCTCAAACGTAGAACACTGAACTTGCTGACTTTTTGGCCCATATTAAAAATATCTGTTTTAGCCTGGTAACCTAGTATAGTTAAGTGCAAAGGAGACACTAAATCAAAAGGCAATAAAGTCTTCCTAGATGACCTTTAATCCCATTTTAGCACCCATTTAGTTCAAAGTAACCAGATATGATGGATCTACACATGATGGATCCACAATATTTTCAAATACTTCAGAAGCAAAACTTGAAACGGGTAAAGAAAAAATACCAGTTGTTCTGAATGAGTTCCTCTCCTAGCACAGCAAAGCAAAAACTCATTCTACGTCAAATGTCAGATTGAAAGACGCATTTAAAGTAAGGAGAGTAACATGGATCCCTTGCCCAGCACGTCAGTCTTTTGGTCTACCAACGGTGAGTTTTAAGAATTTTAGAAATAATCTCGGCTAATTATAACTTCTGTTGTGCAACCAACATTTAAAATACCTTTTGAAAATCTCAGTATATAACAAGCCTATATTGTTTTAATTCAGAATCTTAACTTGAAACTCTAGAAAGTCACAAATTGTACTTCTCAATTCCATCTTTCAAGGTAAAGACATGCTTTACTTCTCATACACACATACATCATTTAAACAACTCTGTGTCTTTAAAAGTGCAACACAGTATGTAGGGAAACAAAATTATTATTATTATTTTTTTCAGCTAGGTTAACTGGTTGATTTCATTTTCCTTCCAAGAAAGAAAGTATGGGAAAAATCAGAGCAGTGAATGTAGAAAGGAGAAGGTTGATGAAAGAACAGCACTTAACAGTGTTCAACCACAAAAACACTAGAAAACAAAGAATCACATTTATTTTTTCTATTTCTATTGTCAAAAAGACTGGAGGGTTTGAGTTCAACAGGAAAAAAACAGTAGCTACATGTTTGGAAAAAAATATAGGAGATTGCCTGATCGATTTACAGTTTAGCAGAGGATTACATCAGATTCCAGGGCATTTAGTTGAGGAAATCTTGAGGTTTTCAAGAGTTTATCCATTTGTCAACATTAATTCAGGCAAATGAATGGACACTTCTATTTTTCCATGTTTTGGCAAGGAAGTAGTGGCATGAATGCTGAAGACTCCATTGAAAGGCAAATTTCATGTGGAACTAACTATCTCAGTGTAAATCCCATGGTGCCATGGCATGGCAGATTTTATTTCCACATAACTGAAATAATTTAGCTCAACCATGTCTGACTTCTTCAAAATCAAACAGTACCACCTTGTCTCCACAAGGACTGATCTGATTTAATGTGACACTACACCTTTCCTGTTGTAAAAGCATGGCTGGGATTTTAGAAAAGCTACACAGAATTAGGCAGAATCATGGGGTGACACTGAGGCTATTAACTCACATTGGCAGTAAGTGAAAATATCTGATTGAAATGGATGTTTAAAATGTTTGGCAAAAATTTTGACACCAACTTATAACAGAAATGTTCCTGTATCCAACTCAGTGCCTCAGTGTAAACTCTAGTGTGCAAGCTAAAGTATAGAAGGAAATGGATGACTGACATCTCTTTTCACTCTAAAAAGCTGTGGAAACAGTTGGAAAAACAAGAAGGTGAGGTATCTGTTTTGGCTTTTCTCACAATTAGCTCTTCGGGTATTGGTTCTTCTAGAGGCTTGGCTTGTCATGACAGAACGGAGATGACTGCATATGTAGTCAATATATTTTTAAGATTAATGAGCTATGTTATTTTAATGTGCTTCCAAGATATTAATATAACTAATAAAACGCCCTGAGATATAATGGACTTTATGGAGCACATCTTTAGCTCTCTACTCATGAAATAATAACTCTGACCTTGATTTCTGTTTCTTCTTCTATTAGATACAGTAACAATGGCAATTTTTGAAAACACAGTCATTTCTGAGGAGAAATACATTAAGCTGTAATTCAGTTAAGAACTTGGCAGCCAATATACAAATTATCAGCCATGAAAATGTTTATCTTCTGCTCATAAGTACGTAACTTCATTCTTCACAAATTCCCAGTACATTACTTGTGTATGGAGTACTGGCAATCATGTGACATACTTCATTCTCCCTTCCAAAACTTGCTTTTAAAATTTGGTATATTTTTCACTGGAAAGAAGTAATTGCTGCGTTTTGTATCCTAGCATAGAATAAACTGAAATTAGATAGAAATTCTGAAAGTTAGTTCTCAGCCAAAAAGAGCTATCATGTATTTTGCCAGGGAAAGAATTTGTTTGGGAAGTAGGGTAAGACAGTGGAGAAGAAAGAAGCATCAATTCTTCGAATTTCATTGCAATACTTTCCAGCTGCTTCAACAAATCTCATCCCAGGTATTTTCTAATTCTGTTTCTATGATGAAAGTTACTGTCATTGTTGATTCTTGCTATGGAGTGCAAAGAAACTTGTGGTCACAGAAGGGCAGTTAAGACCATTTCTGGAAAGATCTGCAAAGCAATGATTTATTGGGAGCCTAAATTTCACCTGTAATTATTTAGCTAACCCAGTTAGTAACTCCAAATTATACACACACTATTTAAAGCATTCAGTCATATTTGTTACATCACATAAAGGTACTCTGGCCTGTTTCCCCGCATAAGTTTTCTATCAGGTTGAAGAGGTCACAAGCACATTTTTGTTGTCTGCTTGTTTTCTCCCCAGTTCTTAAAAATGGAGCAGGAAAATGTTGGGAAGGCAGGGAGTCCCTTCTGCTCTTGGGAAAAAAAAAGAAAAACACACAACAAAAAACACATCAGCGGATATTTTTGTGACAGTTTTATGCAATGATGAAAGATTAATAAAGAACTCCAGAAAAGCTCAAGACTGTGCAAGTTATTGGGTAATGCAAAAGCAGTGAGGTAATCAGATCAGGGATTTTTTCCTCTTTTTTTTTTTTTTTTTTTTTTTTAGGTTTTTATTCTTTTTCCCCTCTTTTTTTTTTCTGTTAGTTATGTGTAGACATATTTTTGGCACGGGCACACTTTAATCTGAGTGTATTTGGAATACATACCTGCCTACTGATAGGAAGCAGCGCTACAGAAATCTTACAAGGAAAGAAGAGGCAAAGATTAACAGGAAACCTTACGGAATAATCTACTCCAGTGTTTTTGGACAATCACCATAGATTTGAAACCACCTCACAGGAAGCCAGAAAAGAAAGTTACAGTTTTGTAACCACAAAAAAAAAAA
>NW_024884767.1:3939721-3983471 GCF_019232065.1 Centrocercus urophasianus | reverse complement strand
AAAAAAAAAAAGCATCCACATTTCAAGGGGAAGATAGATTCCTTAGTGACTAGCAGTAACATTTGTTTTAAAATTACCAAGTGCACCATATAAATGTCTTGTCTCAGTCATTTTTATTTTTCTGATATGCACAGGCAAGCAGACTGTCAAAACTAGAAAGAAGCTCTTGGAGGTTACCTGGACTTTAACTTCAATATTGAAAAGAAACTGGGTATTAACTAGGGACAGACCTAATGCTGACTTTGAAACCAAAGTGGGGTATTTTGATTTCCAGCTGGACTGGTCTCTAATGAAAGCTGCTTGAAAACAGCTGTGGAAAGATGTAGTTTTTCCTCTCATTAAGATGAAATCGATAACTTTGGAATACAGTCCTTACTCAGTGGGTTAGAGACATTTAGTTACAGATCATTTCACTGGTTCCATGTCTGTGCATTAATAATCTCAAGATATTTCTTCTTTCCCCCCTTTTTCTTAGCTCCAGTAACAGAAGAGGTCTTTACCACCCACCACTGTGACAAATATTGGCAAAAAAAAAAAAAAAAAATAAAATCACTGGAAAAAAAAATTTGGAAGATTTCTGGTTGTGAAATTTTAACAAGTTGAAGATATCAAAACAAATGGTTGATCTAGGCTCCAGATTTCTCAAATATATTACTACTAAATTCTTCTAATCACAGAGATTGCCAGCATTAGTCAAACCCAAAACTCAGCTAACTGTACTGCCCGAATAGTCCCATCCTAGCATGGTTTCAATGGAGTTGAAATGAAGTCACTGAACAGCATGAGTAACAAAATTTCTGCCTCATCTACTTAGACCTTAAAGAAAGAAAGCATTTCAACACAAATGTAGTCACAAAACCATGGAAGGACTGCAAGGTTTTTTTGGTTTAATAAAAGGAGTTAATATGTGAATGGCAACAACTAGAGCATCCATTGTGTCTCAGTGTCTATTTTCAATCCATCAGGATAGCTTCAGAAATATAGATGTTCACCTAACTCTCTCTCTCTCTAAAAATTCTTAATTGACAAAGTCTCAGGTGCAGTTGAAAATTTCATCATAAACTCTGTATGGACGTGTAAAAACAGTTTAATATGAAGTTAATGTTACAATAAACCTCTGTTTTTACATACCTTCTGCCTGCCTTATCCCCTCCATTATGGACCACTAGGTGCCACTGTGTCCTAAGGAAGAAAATAAAATTCGGCTGCTTTAAACCCAGAGCATAAACAATTTTAGAAAGCCTGTGTTGACTCAAAGGCCAAGATTGCTATAAGTGCTTTTGTGATCAGACACAGCTAGACTGCTGATAAGAATGATTCCCTGAAGTAGGGGGTTTACCTCAGGAGGCTGAAAGTCCTTGGAGGTACCCAGCTGTTTGCTGAGCCGGTGCTAAAAACTGTGGGATCTTCCAGAACTTTTCCTGCACAGCAGGAGCATCAGCAGAAGTGTGCATGCTCTTTGTAAGATAGCTATTACTGCTTTCTCACTGTTTCTTCCTTGCAAAGAGAAGACAGCATGCTCATAGGAATGTTGGCCCTCTTTTTCTTGGCATAGTTGGTTGAGATATTGTGGTATTTCACCACGGAAATGACAAGGCAGGAGCTTGGGCAGCATAAGGCAGTGAAGCAGTCTGTGTCCTGGTACTGCTCAGCAGAACTGGATTGTCTGGAAATGACTGGCTTTCTGGAGGCATTAAGACTGAGTATAAGTGCCAGGACAATTACAGTTCTTATGACACAGGCCCAACAGTAAAAAGCACTTTTGGCAATGACGTGCTTTAATTGCTGAAATTCTGATTTCCTGGAGTAATTTATAATTGCGGGTACTAAGTGCTTGAAAGTAGGAAAACAATCTTCTTGTATTTCCAGGAGGATGAGCTGGGTAGTGGCATGGTGCTTTTGTCCCAGCTTATTCTGTTGTGGTTGGATTTCATAAAGTATATCAAAGCCTAGTAAAAAAAGCTCCAAATATTGAATCCAATTTCATGATCATTAAAAGACAGGCAAGTGAGAACACATTAAGAGGAGTAATGTCCTTATTTGTTTGTTTGTTTAAGACTTCTTAAAATTTCTTACTTTTAATTTTCCTGTGACTTGAACTTACATATTCTGCCTACCAGCACAGAACAACCAGAGTTCTGTCTCAAAAGACATCTGACAGTTTATTCTGAGTGGTGACATCCTTCAGAAAGCATTTTAATGATCCATAGAACACAGACATAATATTTCCTGCCTCCCAGAACCCATATCCTCAAACCCTTTTCAGGTTCTATTTGAAAAAGATCCAATCACTCCCCCAGCCGCTCCCTTAGTCTGAAAACAGTACAACAATTGACAGCAGTGGGTGCTGGAACATTCGAACAGGAGGACAAATTTAGCAAAAGCCACCTGGTTTCTCAACTCTCGTGGATCTACCAACAGGAATGGATTTGCCCTATCGTATTGTAGAAGGGGACAAAATCTCTGTGATGCACATAAAGAACATGCTAGGCAAGACAGTTTGGGTTATTTCTGCCTCTGGCACCGGCAAGCCTATTTGTGGGATTACTTTTGCTCAGGGACCTGCATGCATGTGGTGGGTAATGCAGAAGGATGATGATATTTGGTGTGTACCTCAAGGATTGGGTTTGGTGGGAACAGCCAATAATTTGAATCATATGTTAACTGCTACATAATTCTGCACGCCATCACCGCTATGGTCACTATTCGCCTTGTTATTAGTGTTCCACTAAGAATGATCCAGATCAAAGAATAAATTCTGATGGAAGCAAACTTGTTTCAGGTGCATTACAAACCAACACGGTGCATCATCCCTTCACCCCAAGTGACTGTAACGATGGAGTCCAAAGTCATGGACTGAATGAACTCCATGGACAATTTACAGGGATGGCCCACAGACCATGGGAATAGTATGCGTGTATAGACACCAAAAGCAAGACTGATAACTAGTTAGGATGCATGGGAAATTGTGGAACATGAACATGTGTAAATGCTATGGAATAAGATGTGGATATTGTTCTGGTTTCATCTGGGAAAGAGCAGATTTTCTTCATAGTGTCTGGAATGTTTTGGCTTTAAGACAAAAGGATGTTGACAACACATTGATGTTTCTGTTGTTGCTGAGTAGCACTGCACAGAGCCAGGGGAGTTTCAGTTCTTCAGCTTCTTATACAGGGAGTGAAAGGATTGGGGGGGGCAGCACAGGGAGGTGGGAGAGAACAGAACCAGGACAGCTGTCTAAACTGGCAAAAGGGATATTCCATACCACAGAACATCATGTGAGTTAACTATAAAAAAGTTTCAGATGGCAAAAACAGAACATCATGTTACTCTAAAAGGGGAAGTCTCAATGAGTAGCAAAATACCACCAACAGTGAGGTAAAACCCTCAATTCCTAGACTGAATAATTTGTTTACATTGAATATCTTGTCCCACAACCACATCTGGCACCTTTTCCATCCCCCTCAACCTATCTCCCTGTTTTTCCTGTTTCTCATTCCTATGCCGTCACCATGGTAGTTCTAGAAATACAAATTGCTGTTCATGTTGGTGCCAGGCGAGTACAGAGCAGTGTCCGCCGAAAACTACTCAGCTGCAGTATTTTGTCTATCTTCACTCGCAACTCAGAGGATCCCACTCACAGTGGCTCTGCAGCTCACACCCTGCACAGGGACCAGAAGGATTTAATGGAAGCACGTCCACACCGGGTGCAGAGAGCACCGGCTCTCGAACGGCACAGTGTTGGGTGTAGGCGTGAAGGGCGAACCGTCAGGAGAGACAGAAACTGAGAACAACACGTACTTCTGCGTTCTAATCTTTTATTGCAAATGCGTAAGCCCCGCTAGGGGCGCCGGGGGCGCCGCCTCTTGCAGGGCGGAGGAGCGCGCTGGGCGCTGCCGGCCCTCCTCTTGGTGGGGCGCCGGGGCCCCCCAGCCGAGCGCTTCCTGCCCCGGCCGCGAGCGGAGGGGCCGCGGCTGCGGCGCTGCTCGGCGGGACCGGCTGCCTCGGGAGCCGGCTCCTCGCCAGGACCTGTGCCGAGGGCCCCGCTGGACGTGCCGGGGCGCTCCTCTGCGTCGGCACCGGAGGAGCTGCCGGAGGGCACGGCGCTGGGTGCGACGGCGTGTTGCGGGGAGGCGGCGGGACCGGACGGGGCCGCGGGGCCGTCCTGCTGCTCCTGGGCAGCGCTGGGATCTTGGAGGCCCAGCAGCCTCCGGACCCCCGGGCCGCACCGGCTCTCGATAGCTGTGACGAGGCCGTCGATGAGCGGTGCGGAGCTGGGTCCCAGCGCGTGCTCTGTGCAGTCCAGCAGGACGTCCCGGTCCGGCCCCACCTGGCACAGGAATGCCAGGATCATGCTCTTGAGCCAGTTGATCTTCCACCAGCGGAGCTCCCCGTTGCGCCGCAATTCCTGCTCCAGCCAGGGCAGCACCGGGTCCAGGATGTCGCGTCGGTCCCTGAAAAGTGCCGCCCACTGCTCCGGCAGCAGGCCGCCCACTCGCTCCGGCTCCTCGGCCGTGGGCACAGGGGACAGCGGTGGAAGGGGTGGAAGAAGGTCCTCCTCGCTGTCAGGGTCAGGGGCAGTGGTGGCGCCGAAGCCGGCGGGCACCGGCACTGCGGGCGGGGAGACGATGCAATCCACGAACTGATTGTCTCCCCGCACAGAGACCCGGATGGTCTGCATGGCCGTCCTGCACAGCGGGCAGCTGTCCCTCAGCCTCGCCCACCGCTGGATGCAGCCAAGGCAGAAGGTGTGATTGCAGGGAATCACACAGGCCGTGTCCTGCCGCACGTCGCGGCACACAGGACACGTCCATGCCTCTTCTGCAGCCATGGTCTTCTCGCTGCAGGGGCTGGGAGAACCGAGGATGACGAGCTGTTCTCCTTCAACGCAGCCGCAGAGGTGCTGTCTGCCCTGCAAAAGAAGGGAAGTCACAGTCACTCGCTGTGCCAGGCTGTGCGAGTCCTCAGCACAAAGCCCTGCCAAGCCCATGACTGGGCCTTCTCGTGCTCCCCGCTGGCACAGGGCCAGGCTCCCCACGGCTGCCCTGAGGGACCCAGGTGTCCCCGCACCACTCACCTCCGCTGCTGCAGGTGCGCTCAGTAGGGTCCCGGCTGCCTGCACGAGGCAGGGCCGGGGGAACAGAAGCGATACTGCGGGGTCAGGCACTGAGATGCTGCGAGCAGCCCCAGGCACGACCCAGCACAGCACAGCCAAAACCTTGCTCGACCTGCAAGCCTCGCAGAGCTGCTCAGCACGGTCCAGGAACGAGCCAGACTGAGCCAGGCTCTGCCGGCACCCCACTGTGAGCTGTGAGGGCAGAGCTGTCACAATCCGTCACCCGGTGATGTCACAGCCTGTTGCTCGGGGACATCACCATGGGCTGTCTGCCCCCGCAGCACCCACCCGTGTTTCAGATATTACCTCCTTTTCCTGTTCCTGATTTGCTGTACCCTCCCTTCATTCCTGCCCACCTTTTATGCTCGACATTTGACATTAATGCACAGGCCTTTTGTTTTCTCTGATTAAACCAACTCTAATTGTTCATGTGTTTCCTCTGTTTTGTCAATAGTAAATTGTGGATTTTTCACTAACGTGTTTCATAGAAATTGGGTTTGGCATTCTCTTCTTGCTTCAAGAATGCCGTTTCAAATGTTCCCTCATTGCTCTTCTGTCAGCACTCTCCTGGTGCTTTCCAGGATTATCTTCCATTGTCAGTTAGAGAATACCTTTCTTTCCGAGTCCTGCATCCCATTTTGGATGGGCAGTGAGTCTATGGGGAGACAGCGTAGGGTAGGAATGTTTAAAATTTAGATTACTTTATGAACTATGTTGTATTTAATCTCGGAATGAAAGTAAAATATGGTTTTCTTCTGAGCCATTAGATGCAAATCACAGGAATGCTTTCACAAACATTATTTTGTATCAGGCTGGCTGTGAGTAAATATCTATTTTCAGTAAGAGTTGTAATGGCAGCATTACAGCTGAAATTACATTCCCTGCACTATGCCGGTTTTGAAAATAACTTGCCAAAAATTTTACACGTGATATATTTCTTAAGTGAATTATATATGGAATCATTATTTATTCTGTCCTGGCCAAATTCGGATTTGGAAGCAGGCTAAGAAGGACTATAATCCTATGGTTTTAGGACTGGTGCTTTTCAACATATTCATCAGTGACATAGATGATGGCATTGAGTGCAACCTCAGCAAGTTTGCAGATTACACCACGCTGAGTGGTGCAGTCAATACATTGGAAGGAAGGGAAGACATCCAGAGGGACCTGGACAGGTTGGACAAGTGGGCCCATGAGAACCTCATACGGTTCAACAAGACCAAGTACAAGGTTGCAGTTGGGCCAGCGCAATCCCACGTGTTTACACAGACTGGGGGAATAATTCCTTGAGATTCCTGGTAAAGGAGAAGCTGGACATGAGCCAGCAGTGTGCACTTGCAGCCTGGCAGGCCAACTGTGTTCTGGGCTGCATTAAAAGAGAAGTGGCCAGCAGGGAGATGGAGGGAGCGGCCAGCAGGGAGATGGAGGGAGTGGCCAGCAGGGAGATGTCCCCATCGGCTCTTATGAGGCCCCATCTGGAGTACTGCTTCCACCTGCACAAGAGAGACAAAGAGCAGTTGGAACAGATCCAGGGGTGTGCCGCTGGGATCATCAGAGGGCTGGAGCATCCTTTCTATGAAGAAAGGTTGAGGGAACTGGTCTAGTTTAGCTTGGAGAAGGGAAGGCTCTGGGGAGACCTCATTGTGGCCTTTCAATATTTGAAGGGAGTACATAAACAGAAGGGGGCACGACTGTTTGCTAGAGTAGATAGTGATAGGACAAGGGGGAATGGCTTTAAACTGAGACAAGGGAGGTTTAGGTTAGATATTAGGAGAAAGTTTTTCACACAGAGGGTGGTGACACACAGGAACAGGTTGCCCAAGGAGGCTGTGGATGCCCCATCCCTGGAGGCATTCAAGGCCAGGCTGGATGTGGCTCTGGGCAGCCTGGTCTGGTGGTTGGTGACCCTGAACATAGCTGGAGGATTGGAACTTCATAATCATTGTAGTCCTTTTCAATCCAGCCCATTCTATTATTCTATGATTCTATGACCCTTCTTCTCTTCCACAGTATTACTTCTGCCTTTAACTGCATGGCGCCACATCCCCTTCTGTCTTCTTGCACTTCTGTCAGTACTATGGATGTCCCTGAGATCTGTATCTTTTATTTTCAGGCCAGGACATCTTGATACATCAGTCTGAATATGTAATATGTTTTGAAATAGCAGTTCCTTAACACAATGCAGAATGACAGAAGAAAAAAAAAAAAAAGTGCTATTAAAACATCTTTCCTTTTCAGATAAATTTTCCCACAGGTGAGTGTATTTCTTCTGTCTGGCTGCTGGAATGTTTTGATGTAGGCTTCTATGATCTGTTTTTCATATCAGGTTCATGGTGAAATGAATATAAATGATATTGTAACATGTTTTTTTTTTTTTAAGTTTTCTGAATCTCTTAACAGCCTGGATGACATGCAATTCAGCAAAGCTCTGAAGTGCTGATGCTCCTTTATCATAAACCTGCGATAGGTTACTGGTGAATTTCACCGGTGTTATTATGCAGGTGGTATGCTAGCTATTCACCCTCATCACCAAAGAGGAAGAAAATCATTCATTATCTGAAAGTAGGAAGGATACAAAGGCTAGCAGGAGAGAAGACAGCCTTGGAGGCTGTAAATTCCACATCACTGAGAAATATCTACAATGATGCATGCTTATCTCAACCATGATATGAACATTCTCAGAGACTCATCATTATTTTGTGGTCAATTGGTTAGTACACTGAAGCTATCCTACTCTATGCCTTAGTATGTTGTTCTTACTTAGTAAGGCTCCACCTTGATGGTAATGTTTTTTCAATGACAGTCTAATTTGTCAAAACTAGAGGTTTGTTTATCCGTGAAGGGAGGCTTGCTAGATATCACATAAAAATAAAGCAGAATTTTAAAATGTGAGTGTTATAGCCATCTCAAGACTTTGTTGCATGCTGAGATTAAGTGGAAAAGCTGTTTTAAATGGCACTATCCAGATGAAATCTGTACCCAGGTGCTCAAGCATAGTACTGTACACCTTTCTTTTGTCCTTTTCTTGTTCCTATTGATTTACGGAGAAAATTTCTTTATGAGTCAGTTCCTCCACTGGGACATCATGATAAATGAAAAAGCTATGGATCCCAAGTTATTCAGCCACAAACTATTCCCCCTATTGCTAAGTGCTGCAGAGTTGTTAAGCTAAAAACGTATCTTTGGGCTTTTTTCCTTTTCATGAAATTAAAGATGCAAACAACACCTCTGCTGTCAATTACATTGTGATGAAAAATCAAATGCCTTTCTAAGCTTTGCATGCCCAATTTATTGCAAGCACATAAGGTATGAAGTAGAAGGAATGCACAGAAGTGTTCTCATTATGGATTTAATTCAGAATGTCCAACACAATTGTAACATCTGTTACAATTCTGTAAATATTATAGATTTTAAGTGGAAAGAGCCTGCCACCATTTGAACAAGAAATTTAAAGGATATGTTTGTAACATTTTAGAATTTATTTTAGCTATATCTGTGAAATCAAACCACCTCAAAGTCTCAACCTTCTAAATCCAATGAAAGAAGCTCTATGAAGCATGATTTTGTGTGAAACCATTCCACAGGAACCTGGCAAGGCAGCCAGCTAAAGTAATGGGAGCATTTACTGAAATAGTTCATTTATGGACAATGGGGAAAGAAAGGAAAAAAAAAAAAAAAAAAAAGAAAAAAAAAAGAGAAAAGATAAAATCCATCAGTATGTGTCAAGTTAATTTTAAGGAACTTTGGAGGATGTTTTCACTTGCTTCTCACTTGGAAAGATTTTTGTATCTGATGGTATTTTGTGGGTTTTCTGATAAAACTTTTGTTCAGATCTTAATATACAGATATTAGTACAAGAAACTGGCCTATTAATTAACAATTTTATTCCAAACTCTGAGAAATGTAATGCAAAATCCAAGGGCAAAACTCAAGGTTGTGAGAACTGATTTACATCATTCTGGGCTGCCGGACCTTCACCATCAAAACTGTGCTTGAGCTGGACCTCACTAAAAGTCTCTCTGCTTGTGTAGGCAGTTTTTCGTTAGCCCAGAGGGGAGTTCATCAGAGTGCATGACTGTAGGGGGAAAAAGGAGGAAATGAGTACTTTTGAAGCCCCGATTTAGAGATATGTTTTTATTTGAATTTAGTTGAAATAAATTTACAGGAGGAATCCAGCTCTTGAAACTTAATCTTATCATGAAATTTTGTTCATAATTACAGTCACTGATTGTGTAGGGTTGAAATTACAATTATTAGGCACCTGAGTGCTTTTTTTAAACTTTGGATATTGTAGAATGAGCAAGTATCACATATGGATAAATTGATACAAATACAGATGTCAGTATAGATGTAGATAATAGAAGTACATGAGATAACATGTTGGAGATGGCAGATCCAGGTTGTTTTCTGTCTCAAAACACAAGGAAAATGAGATATTACACCACACTTGATTGTCTTGCACTTGGTCCATCTGGAAAATCCTGGTTGTCAAGTGTTTGTGAGCTGGTTCAGCCCGATTCCGTCACTAGTGGGGCAGGGGGTTTCACAAAATCTGCATCTCTGAAAAGGGGAAACAGGGGACCCCAAAATGATTAAATACAGCGGCAATGATCTGAGGAGAAACAAACTAATTTACTAAATATAGTATCGAAATGCAAGATAACACACCATAATACAATATAATTAGAATTGAAGCTAATAAATATCATGAGAGTGTCCAAAAGGTGGATAGGCCTCACCCTAATGCTGAGGTGAGATGCGCAGTCCGGTTGAGGAGCAGGGAGGAGAGCCTGATGATGAAGAGGTCAGATGGTCTTGCCAGGGGTTATATCTCCTCTCTGACCCAAAGCCCCTGAGGTATGTAGTTCTTCTCTTCAGGACGGGTACCCAGAAGTGGAGCATTAGCAGTTTAACTCCCAGTGCATTACATGATGTTATGATGTGGAATACCAATAACCAAAAATCATAAAACCATGATACCATTATTTCATGTTGAACTTCAGTTCAAATACTTTACAAATGCCTTGCTAGCTTTCTGAATAAAGAAAAAAGAGGTAAGATTTACAGAATGGAGACTATGTATAACCACAGCTTACCTATTGTAACTATTTAATTTGAAAAGTGCAATCTTCAATAAAGCAGATTTATAGGTTGTGGGAAATGTTCTTAAGATCTAAAGATACACGAGGACAATGCTATGCAGGTTTTCTGTTTGTTTGTTTGTTTGTTTTTTCCTTATGCAAAAGTGCAATTGATTTGTATGACTGCTTTGGCTGAGAAAATAACTTTCAGACTTCATGTGTACTCGTAAAGAAGAAATGGCATTAGGCATATCATATGGCAAAAACAAGCAAATAAATGATATTGTCTTACAAGAAAAAAATTGTTTTAAAATGGCAGAGAACAGAAATAGAGTACTTCAATTAGTATCTGACCATGATAGGAGATCTTCATCTGAAAACTACATTAAAGCAAGCAGTTGAAGGATTCTTAGAATCTCAGGGCAATAAGTAGATTTCTGGTATTGTGCGTATGCGTCTACATTTTGCTCAGCAGACAGCTGTCCCAGTTGATGAGATGTGATACAAAAATGTGATACATGAAGTGGCGATCTGGTGATCACTTGTTACTTTGGCACATGCTTGTTACAGACCTTCCAGTTCTTCATTTTGAGTAAAATCCAGAGGAAGGCTCTGTCCTTGAGAATCTAATGAAAAGTGATGGGGAGAGATTTTGTTGTAACAAGTTTTGGGTTCAGTTAACAGTTCAGTCACAGATCTGTGACAGATCTGGTGAAACAAAGTAGGTTTTGTCTCTTTGTTAACCCCTGCATGTATATATATACATATATATGCATATGTATATGTATGTATGTATATATGTATGTATGTATATATGTATGTATGTATGTATGTATTCTTAGTTACTTTGAACAGAGATGAGGGACATTTTATTCTCAGCTGAACTAATAATATTTACTTTCATGCCTGTTGATGTTTACAGGAGGAGTTTCAAAGGCAGAAGCATCTAAAGTAGGAACAGGCAGCAGAGGATGAAAAGAAAGAAATGGAAGAGCAGAAAGGAGAAGGGCTCTCATAGTTCGTCTTCGGAAAAAGGTGAATTGCTGCTACCTCTTTTTTTGAAGAAAAAGAACAAAGATTTCTAATGAATAAATAAATTGGAGAACTGCTTTTAGAAACATTAAAAATTAATGTCAACAAAAAACCTAAGTAACTGTAAATCTTTCATGATATATCTGGAAATTTTCTGTTCAATATTTCTGTCTCCCTTTATGCCCTTGTAAGTAGGATTCCACTATTAGATAAGGAAATAGATAAGGAAAAAGATTTGAATTTGGACATGTAAATATAATACATGGAATCTTACATTCTGAAAGAAATTGTGTACTGTAATGAAGTAATACAGTGTTGAATTGTGTGGTTTGTTTTTTTTTTTGTTGTCGTTTTTGTTTTTGTTTTTAATTGAAAAGGATTCCTTGAAAGTAGTTTTTGTGTTTTTTTATTTTCTTTCACATCATTTTCCTCTTTCATAAATATATTCTGGTTTTGCTTCTCCCAAACTGTTATCCAAGTTCTGCATGATAAGGCTGGTATCAACCTAAAAGTGCCTTCAAGACACAGGAGATCACATAATCACCAAAACACAGAATTAGAGATTGAAAGGACCTCTAGAGATCGTCTAGTCCAATTTCTCAGCTAAAGTAGGTTCTCTACAGTAGGATACACTGGGCAGAGCAGAGGGATAGGATCATCTCTCTCAATCTGCTGGCCAAAATATTTTTAATGCACCCCAGGATCCCATTGACCTTTTTGGCCACAAGGGAAAACTGCTGGCTCATGACCAACCTGCTATCTACCAGGAACCCCAGGTCCTTGTCCACGGAGCTCCTCTCCAGCAGGTCAAACACTAACCTGTACACAAATGTGCAGTTACTCCTCCCCAGGTATAGGTCTCTGTCTGTGCCCTTCTCGTCGTAAGGTTCCTTTCCACCTAACTCTCAGCCAGTCCAGGTCTTGCTGAACGGCAGCACAGCCTTGTCATGTGTCATCCACTCATCTCAGATCCTCCCAGAGACTTCCAGAGCAGAACTGTGCAGTGCAGATGGTGGGTTTTCTTGACTCCTCATCAAACCAAACAGGTTGTCATTTATCCTTTCACCCTTTGCAAGTCACTTGTTAATACATTAAAACAGAAGGAATCATCAGTATCTGTGTAAGAAAGGACTGCATGCTAAGTCATTTTTATATAAATGCATGTGCACATTCACACTGCTTCCTTTGTTCTTAATGTCAGACTGATCTGAGGGCTTTGAAGGACAACTGAAGTGCTTTCCATATTCCACAAGCTGCATTCTTTCTGGACAGTGTGTTCAGGACAGAAATGATTTTGCTTCAAAGCCATCATAACTACTGCAAATCTGAATAAAACCCACAAAAGCAAGAGCTGGAAAATCATGTTACCAAGCATGGACTTATGTAACTTTAAGTGACTTTGCAGAGACTTTACTATTCACAGATCTATTGGTCTACAGGACATACATAGTAGTCTACCTCTTCTCAACAAGCATTCTGCACACTCTTTCCTGCTCCTTCTCCCTGGAGCACACATGATAAAATAGCTTGGAGAACTCTGTGAAAGTGCTTACTGAATCTGGACAAAATTTGCAAGGTCATTCATAAGTCACTGATGTGAAACATCAAGTAGTTCTGATCCATTTGATCATATGTGATTTTTGTTCTTCAGATGTATGTGTTTTGATAGGTGAACAGGAATGGTAAAGGGCATAATCTGTTTCATCTTTGTACCTGGAGAGAAAATGCCAGAGAGGAGAGGGAGACAAACGAATATCTTGTTGAAGCTGAGAGAACAAATAAATCAGTATGAAGAAGTGTCTTTGGATTAGCCAGCAAGTATGGTGTTGCAGCAGCCTGGTGTGTTGCCATCTGGGAGAGTTCAAACAAGCTGTAAATCCCAGGCCCTCCAGGTTGTGGGAAGCTGGCTTGGAGAATTACTTGTTTTGTTTCTTGGGAGGTGAAGTAGAGGCTGACTAGCAGACGCTGTAAGCATTCCCTGCTGGCTGATCAACACCAGACAGAGGGGTTTTCTTAACCTCTAACCAAAGCCAAAATGACAAAACTGTTATGAAGAGAGAATTTGCTGAAATAAATGAGAGGACTGACAGAAGAATTTCATGCTAGCTACAGAGGATAAAAACTATAAGCAAAGGACAAAGGTTTTTAATGCTATTTGTGTTGGGATATGTTCAACACTGGAAGACCTAAGGATCAGGTTTTAAAGGAATGCAGGCTTTTATGCCAAAGTGAAAGTGGTAGCTTCAGATATGTTTCACAGTACTTACATATACCTAAAATCTTGATCAATTGGGCAAATCCTTGAACAAGCTGGGAACAAAGGGAAAACTGAAGAGGATCCTAGGGCAGTATGAAGGACTGACTTCAGACGTAGCAACAATACAGAAAAAATAAAGGGGAGAATCTGAGCAGATAGAGCTTTTTTTCTGGGAACGTGTATTCTAGCTTGGGTCCACTTCAGTTGTACACTTGTCTTGCACTGACAGCACCTCATTTGAAGAAGTGACTTAACTAGAAACACCACAGGTATGACGCGGAATGAAGTAGCAATATTGTAACTCTGAAAGTGTGTGATGACCCACAACAGCTCACATGGCTGTTTTAGAACTGAAATTTTTCTGAGCAATCAGCCTATACTGCACACTTGGAAATATACAAACAAAATTAATTTTAGAAGTAAACATCTCGGCCTCACCCGGTCTGTTTTCCAGGGAGATGTAGAAGACAACACACTGCTGACCCAGTGCTTAATATTTGATGTTGCATCTTTGTTATGAACTCACATAAAAACAGTTTGTGGCAATGAACTAAAAATTCTGTGAGTTGTTCTGACATAGGCCGTTTGAGACATGAGCAGCATAATTTAGTGTTAACGGACAGTAATGGACATTGTCAGCTACAGAACCAGAGCAGACCCGCAGCCTTAATAGAAAAAAGAAGTATATAATTAATCCCCAAGGCTGACGAATTCACTGAGGTTTTTTTGCAGTCCGTTCTGATTGGGATACCTTGCATTCGCAGCAGCGTGTTTGTCACCATCTGTAGCAGTTTAAATACATTTCTGTGCTCTTCTACAAAACTGGTCTCCTCAGAAATTGTACTTGCTGATTGTACAACATGCCTATCATGATTGGATTCCTTCCCTCCAGGATGGCAGAAAGAATATGTGTACACGCATTTCATCTAGCCAAGCTCTCGAAGGCCAGAAATCCACAAAACAAATGTCTGAAGGAACACATCAAGTGTGTGAAGCCCATCCGGGGTCTGGCCTCCTGCTCGGAAGTGGCCCTGGGAACAGGGGTTGGTGCTGAGGTCTCCTCCGGCAGCGCGTATCTGGTTGTGCACAGTGAGGGCACAAATGAAGGCATCATTTGGTGCTCTCTTTTGCTAGCATGTGCTCAAACAACCTCCCTGCAGGGCTGGCTTCAGCACAGCCAGCTCCACATTTAGCAGTGGCTGTTTTCTCACATTGAAACAAACACATTCTCTGTACTGGGAACAAGCAGGTGAGGTCTGAGGAAATTGGGTTAGAAAAGAAGATAGCAGAGCAGAAAGAGTGCATTGATTGAATCAACAAATCTGAACTTGTGATGAGAGCCAGGCTGCCTGCTGCTCGACTACTTGAGCTTCCAGCCTTCTCTGAGGGCTTGCAGGGCTTGCAAACAAGCATAGTCTTTATGGAGGAGTGGGGAGGCAGTGTCTCAGCACAGCCCCCAGGTGACAGCCAGGCATCGCAGAGCCTCACTCCTGCTGTGCTGTGCTGGGACCATGCTGCCACCATGGCCTGTGGTGTGGCTGCAGTTGTGTCCCTGCACAGGGGCTGTCTTCCTGGAGCAGCTTCGTAGCTCCACTTGGGCTGATTCCTGCAATGTTGCCTCTACTTACTTATCTAATTGATTTCCAAGTCTCAGCCCTGACAAGATGTTGAGAGCTTGTATTCATCTCTTCAATTCTTTCGCTTCTTCTTTCCCCTAATCTCCAAGGTTCATTCAAAGTGATGCAATTTATTTCTTGAGAGTAGTTTAAAAACTTCCTCTTTCTCATGCAATAATCACTGCTATATCCTGAAATTAGAAGAAGAATTAAAATGCGTAAATGCTTTTTTAACCTGCTGTAAGCGTCCATGATGTTTATTACAGACAGAACAAGAACACAGCAGAGACATAAAGACAAGAATTTATTGTTATAATTGAAATCATCAAATTGTTTACAGTACATCAGAATTATTATTATTATCAGCCCAGGTTGCTTTGTTGTAAAATAGAGAATAAAATAAAATAAAAATCATTACGTAGAAATCTCTGTTGCAGAACAGAACAGTATGTTCTCACCTATCTGAATTTCTGACTCACCCTGGAATCTATTTTTGCATACTCTTAGATGAAGCTTTATGTTGGCTCTTTGCTCATCATTCTGTGAGCCATACTTACATCCAAATTCACTAAGTACAGTGAGTTTTAGCTGTGCTTAACACCCTTCTTTGTTCTCTTTTCCACTCCAGATAGGTTTCATCCTGATCCAGGTCCACGTGTCTCACTGATGTGGGATGAGCTGTGTGTGGCCACAGGGGCTGCGTCCTCTGCTTACAGCTAGCTAACTGTTGCCAGCTGTGCCCATGCTCCATTTCCTGGGCTACAGAGCCACAGCAAACACCATTTTAGAAAAAGAGAATGTTATCAACAATAATGGCAAGGTTTTCAGGCATAAACATGCTTCTTAAACTCGCAAGAGTTTAACATCAGGGTTTTTTTCACTGCAAGCTGCAAGGGTTGTCTGGTAGCAGAAGTGGTAAATAGTTGCCCTTTTCATTAAGAAATTGGAAATATTTTTAGACTGTCATCACTTGTGTCACAGAGCTGCACTCTGTTTCTAAAGGAAGTAAAAAAAGTCCTTAATCTCTGCTTGGACATTTTGTGTCATTTTCCTTATTGTTTCAAATAATGTGGGTACTAAGTGTGAAGAGCCCATATCTGCTGAGTTTAGGTTTCGTTTCTTTCAACAGCTTTCTAATACTGAGCATGTTTATAATGTAGCTACTTGCTGGAAGGAAGCCATTTCTGCATGCTTACTGGCAATCCCCAATTCACTGCCCGAACCTCAAGAGACCAGCCTTGCAGTGTCTCTCTGTTGGCTTTGCCTGCCAACACCTTCCCACTAACAGTGACCTGGACCTACCAGTCCTTTGTGCCATGCCTCCTGCCTCTTCTAATTATTATTTCTCTTATAGTATGATTTTCTGCATCATTTCCACTCTTCTATTACAACCAGTCTTCCCTATGCTATCAAATTCCTTGTGTGGTTCATCACTCTCAGTTTTCTTTGGGCCTGGTAACAGCATGGAAATCTTGGAAAAACTCCAGTAGATTTTGGATCAGAAAAGTGTTTCCAGAAATACTTATTTTAAGTGCTAGGTTAATAGCCAGTTTGCAAATTTCTAGTTACAAATAGTAGCTTATTATTTTCTCTTCCCTGAATTTTAAGCTATATAAACCCATCAAAATACTGAGCAAATTAAAGTGAGACATCAAGGTTTTAACCAGGCAATTGTTTTGCAGTGTTGTTAATGACAATACATTATCTGCTCCTAAGATGACATGAGACAATTTTTTGTGTTTAATTTATTTCACTTTGCTGCCTCATGAAGTGCTCCTTTGGAGTTTTGCTTAGGATGAGTGACTTCTACACTTATTAAAACAGCATTCATGCAAATTGCAGAAATTCTGTCAAAATATTGAATTATTACCTGGTTTTCTTATGTAAACTAACTTCTATGTATTGCAGATTGCACACAGGCACTAAATTTTGACTTTGCTTTGAGCAGAATATTTCATGGAAAAACGTGACTGTGTGTTATAAGAAAGTTGTTCTGTGCCTTGATTTCGATGTTACAGTGATGCTCTCTGTCCTCTCTGAGCTGCTGAACCATTCTCTGCTGGTTATATCTTGGTCTTTGATACCTAACTTTTTGTAGGTCCGTGAGTGAAGCTACCATAATCACTTTGTGACTTCCAGCTTCTCTGCCAAGTAAGCCCTGATCCTGCAGCTGGCCCTGTGAAGATGGGTCCCCAGGCTCTCCATATCCTCCAGGAAAATGAGGTAAAATCCATACAAGGCTTTATTTCAGCTAGAAATTTTCATCAAGTCACCAATATTGGAATACCACAGTTTACTTTCTATTTTTCTAACTATTGTGTGAAGGAGTTTTTCATGTCACTCAGCTATGAAGTAGCAGAGAAAATAGACAATATGTTGAAAAACCTGTGCACTGTATGCAGTGCAAAGGTTTGAGAATTTGTTTTCTCTGAAGCTGGATAAAATATGGAAGATAAGACATTTTTGTTAGTTCTTGAAAACGCAAGATCAAAATCAATGCATGCTGGGCTCACCTTTGGGGAAAGCCAGAGCAGTTCACATCAAAGCCAGCACAATGTCTGTGTGGTGTCAAATTTGCAGGCTTAGAAGAAGTAATGCAGTGGCAGGACTTTTGTTCAGTGCAGCAACAGTTTGACTTAGCACAGACAGAAAGATAAGGCCTGGAAGAAGTGGTAATTCACTAACCCTGCCCTGTCAGACATTCTGGTCAGTAAACAAGACCTTGTTTCCCTTGAAACTCAAACATGAGTATAGTCTGAGTTTGTTCCTGTCTGTGCATTACAGACAACAAAACTGTGCTGATTTACAATGGTCAGTGGCAGAAGTAAAAAGCTCTTCAAAGACCTTTTTTGACCTAGAAGAAATCACTACAGCACAGTGGAGAAAGTAACTCATTTTCAGCTTGCAAAAAGTCTCAAATAGCAGTAACACTTTAAAAACAGACATAGATGGGAAGTTAAAACAAAAGAGCCTTCAACAAAACATGCAAAAATATCCCATGTTCTTGCTTTGTTGTACTGATGAGAGAGGGGAGTTGATAAAACATACACGTCTCTTCTATTCTTTAAAAAATGTCAAGCATGAAGAAAACATGTATTTAACAGAATTCTTTAAATGTTTGCACTTTGGTCCTTTCAACATCTGCAAATAAACTAAGAGCAATACCCAACGATTGCAGTTTTAGTCCTTTTTCCTTTTCCCTATTCACTTTCTTAGAAACAAACTTTCTTATCACCTTTCAAAATCACAGAATCCTAGTAGTTGGAAGAAATTTCTGGATATCATCAAGTCCACCCCCTGGTAAAGCAGATTCTACAGGAAAGCATTCAGATGTCCTGGCAGGTTTTGAATATCTGCACAGAAGGAGACACCACAGCGTCTCTGGCATTCTGTTCCAGTGCTCTATCATATCTTGTTCTGTTTTCGGGCACCACTGGAAAGAGCCTGGCCCCTTCTTCGTGACACCTGGACTTTAGATACTTGTAAGCACTGATAAGATCCACACTCAGTCTTCTATTCTCCAGGCTAAACAGTCCCAGGTCTCTCAGCCTTCTCTCATAAATTAGATGCTTCAGGCCTGGAATCATCTTTGTGGCCATCTACTCAATTGCCTCCAGTAATTTCCTGCCTGTTGAACTGAGGAGCCCAAAACTGCACACAGTACTCCTCCAGATGTGGCCTCACTGGGCAGAGTTGAAGGGGAGGATCTTCTCCCTTGACCTGCTGGCCATGTTCTTTTTAATGCACCCAGCTTCCCATTGGCCTTCCTGGCACTGCTGGCTCATGACCAACCAGTCATCCACATATGTTCTCCACAAATCTCCTTTTCAACTGGTCAACCTGCAGCCTGTATTGTTCATGAGATTATTCCTCCCCAGCTGTAGGGCTCTACACTTCCCCACACATAGGTTTTTTTGTTTTTTTTTTTCCATCTATATGCCTTGTGGAAGAGCTTCCAGAGCTTTCCAGTGGGGCTGTGACAGAGGATTTGCTTCAAATCTGGAGCATTGGTAAAATAATTTATGGAACAAATCAACAAAATAAAGAATAACAGCAAATTATTGGAGAGTGAATAGTGTTTGCCCAAAGGCTCTAAAAGAACATGCAATGAACTACTTGCTGAACTACTGGCAGTGCTGCTTTATGCTTTAGTCGTTTTAGAATGAAAATGGACAGGCTAATGGAAGAAAAAGACAATAAGAATTATTAAGAAGAAGGTGTTATCCTGTGACACTGCAAGCTTCTGACCAGAATTCTCCTAGTGCCTGAAAGTCTAAGGGTCTGCCTGACCTTTGCTTGCTTTTTTTTGGTGGGTATCCACTGCTGCCTGCTCTGTAAGAGTGCACGAACAGTCTTTACATGTGGTTAACAGAATATAACTTCAGTGTATTAAGTATCACCCCATATGAATGTGGCCCTTTGAAAAAACTGATTTAATCTACAGTATCTGGTAAGGGATGAACTCCAAGTGGCTGTACTGCATGTATGGACGATACTCCAAGAGAGTTAAGCCATGTAGAAGAACCTGGTCTTCCACTGAGTTAGCTGATGTCTCAATCCCTCCTGGAACTGAGGCAAGAGTAGGATCCAAAACAGTGCCCAATAAACAGTTAAAGTCACCAGCAGAGGCCTGGTGTCATGCAACCAGTTTTAAAAGTGGAGTGAGAGAGGATTCCAGAAGTCCAGAAACTGGGACTGATAAACAGGGGCACATGCAAGCATAGCAGGTACCCACTCTGCACCAAACACTGCCGTTGGCATTGGCTGTATCCAGTACTAGTGGTCTATTCTCTCTCTCTCTTACTCTCTCTTCTTTTTTATCCTTGACCTTCAAATGTGTTGTTTTGACCATGATGCTAATTTCACAGCCCTTCTCCCTTACTATTTATTGCTGTATCCCAGATATGACAATGAGGGCAGATCCAGGAGATATAACGAAATCTATGGAAAGCAGACACACATGAGAAAAATACATTATATGTGGCAGCTTTATTCCTGACTGTTGTTGGATGGCGAGTGGATACTGAGTTTGTAACCAGGGCTGAAAAATAGAAGCTCCTGTTGAAAAGGGTCCACTTCCAGCAGGGGTGCATTAGCACCAACCCTTCAGCTTCTCCAGTGCTGAATGCTGCCGACTGCCCCTTTTGCTCACTCCTAGAATCATGTCCCATCATGTCTCATTTGCTTAATGCCCAATATGCACTTTGAAATGTTAAACTGCAAGGATTTTTTAGTTTGCTGTGCAGCTCATTATTCCCAAAAGGTTTCCTAGCCCTTTTTCTCCTAGGATTTGGGTATCTGGATCTTAGCACCCTTAAGTTTTCAGACGCACTGTATGCAAGTTTGGAGATGATGAGAAAAAAAAGTGTCATGGGGAAATGTGTGTGATATGGTGACAGCTTAAAGTAATTTGTTTAGTTTTTTAATATTCTATTTTAATTCTACTAAAAATGTGGCTTTGTCTGTAAATTGAATATCTCTGTTTTTTAAAAAAATTATTATTATTTTTTCCTGCTTTGTTTGTAAGATTTAGTATAAATAGTATTATTAGTGATGATCCGCTATACTTTCTATGTCTTGAGTACTAGTGGCCCAGTTAATATTGTATGAAGACTAGCAGACTTCTGTGTTTTAGGTCATTTACTTTGTTCAGTTATCATGCCAGCATTATATTAATCATCTAGATTTTATATTTGATTTTAATAGTAGCTTGCTTTTCTTTTTCTTTCTGGACTATCCCCACTCATTATTATTTCAACTCAAAAATTATCATCTATTTCTCAAAAGTAAATTCCCCCAAACTGAGTGAAGATAAGCTGGCAACTTTTTCAACTTGGTCTTTTACAAAGTAGTAGATACATACAGCACACAGTCAAAGCTTTTGCTTTAGCTACAGATGTTGGTTTTATTGAAAACAGAACACACACGCACACAAAAAAAAACCAACAAGACAGACATTTGTGTAAATATTTGCCTTTGAGCAGCTTTGCAGAGAAGGACCTGGTTGTCCTGGACAACAGGCTGGACATGAGCCAACAGTGTGCTTTTGTGGCCAAGAAAGCCAGCAGCACCCTGGGGTGCATTAAAAAAGCGTGGCCAGCAGCACTTTACTCTGCCTTGGGGAGGCCACATCTGGAGCACTGTACCTGCAGGTAAGTGACACATGCAAATCATGATGCACTTATCTTCTTGTGACCATAACACTCTCTGACATCACACAAGCTAAGTACTGTGGCTTGGTGTTCTGTGTTCCTACCACAGGCTTTGTCCCAGTTGTTTTGTTTTGAACATAACTGCTTTACCACATTCACTTGGGCAGTGAGGCGTATTTTTGGAAGAACCTTCTGGAGCCTGTCTTTTCTAGACAGCATCTCCACAAAGTTTCAAAATTTACTCATAGTCTAGATGAAACATCTTACGATTTATTTCTTATTTCACTGTCTTTTGAAGTGTTTGTTTTGTAAATGACCTTTAGCCTGGAGGGGAGAGATGCTGGCAGTTAGAGGTGTAATCCTTTCCTAAATCAATTCTTTATCATGGGATAAGAAGTGTCGTGCGATAAATTCAGACACCGTTGGCTTTATTCCAGTCTTGATGTGAATCAGATCCACAAGCCATTGAATAAGTTATTTCATAGAATCAGTGAGTCATTAACGTCGAAAAAGGCCTCCACAATCATCCAGTCCAACCATCCACCTACCACAAATATTGCAGACTAAACCCTGTTCCTTTGTACCACACCTAAATGTTTCTTGAACACTTCCAGTGATGGTGACTCCACCACCTCCCTGAGCAGCCTTGTTTTCACTGATTAAATACGTAGTAGTGGCTGGAAAACTTATACAAGTATTAAGTTATTTTACTTGCCAATTACTATATCAACCTGTAACTTGCAATTTACTGTGAAGTAGGAGAAGGACTTAGTTTCGAGTCTTTACTTTGCAATCATTCCCTTTTGTAAATTTGAGTCAATCTGTCAACATCAATTTGACATTGCTTTCACAGTTTGTGCTTAAAGTCATCCCCTAGAAAACATTCTACTTTTCAGATACCTTAAGACTTCTGTCAGCAAAGAAATCTTGGAAGTTAAATAGTAATCAATCTGTTGATTGCTTTGCATAATACATTTTATCTAGTCTTTAAATAACAATTATTTCCAGAAACTTGGAAATTGTAGCCATATAAATAATGAAACTGATTTCATCCACGGCCCATCTTTCTTTGGAAAGAGAATATCAGTAGTGTTTGAAAAATGGATGAATAAAAGCCTTGGTTTGCTCAAGGTGGCCCACATGATGTATTTGCTAGCATGGGGATCTTTCTGGAAGAAAATGAATGCAGCTTTTCCTAACCCAGATTACTTCCTCCATGAATCTTTGGATCCGGAAATAAAAAGCAGCTAATAGCTGTGGGTCATGTGGAGGTAGTTTAAGCAAAGCTGGGTCCTTGCCCTTCTGTCTGTCTCCACTTTCCTGCATTGTTTTGTCTACTCCTGCTTTTGATATGCCAACTTTTTTTTTTAAGTTCAGAAGGTGCAGGGGTAGGGAAGTAATGATTCTTTCTCTGTCTCTTTCTGTCTCTTGCTTTTTTTGTTTGTTTTTGTTTTAAGGGAATGATTAAAAGCAGATGTATTTCCAAAAAAAGGTAAAAGTTGGTCTTGTAAAATATTTGTAAAGAGAAAAGGCCTCAGGACCTCTTAGAGTAATCCCTGTTGCGTTCTGGAGTTGTTGCAGAGGATACTGTTTTTGTTACATTCACATAATTCTTTTCTCACACAATTTAATTATAAATCAAGATAACTTTACAGAGAGACCAGAATTTATGTATCTTAACTGAAGAGATAATGCTTACATGTATTTGAGAAGCAGAAGAATGTCTTTAAATTATAGTGTGTTGCTAGCTTGTGCTGAATTAGAAAACAGATTGTTTAGTGCTTCTCCAGTACTGAAAGTATATGTTTTACATGAATGAATTTAAGAGAGATGTTTTTCCTGGAAGTAAAGGAAATGCACTACATATATGCACCACCTCAGCTCTTATTCCTCAGAGCTATTGTGTACTTATTAGAAATGATTCAAAGATGTAATAAAGATTAAATGAATAATTTCAGAAATCACTCAGTGTTGCTGTTCAGCACTTGATATGGTTGGTATTAGTGGTTGTATATAAGCATTCCTTTGTGATATAAATAATTATTAATCTTAACTGTGAACATAAGGCCATAAAGCTGACCTTCATCTTGTCTCTGCATATTCTGATTTCTTACATTACGTTCAGTCGCTGAACCTAATTTTACCATCTCTTTTTCACACAAACAATGGTTTATTTTCCAACATTTGTTTTGCAGCTAAATTCTTTCATCTTTGCAAGAACTCCTGACAATACAGTTGCAGAACCTGTGTCACTGGAATAACTTCAGATGATTTAATGTTAAATGATATCTCCCACATCCAGTATGGCTCAGAAAGACAATAAAAATATCAATAAAACAAGTGAACCAACATGCTGGCTGCTAATTAATCATGAGGAGAAAAAACGTGGTGCAACCTAAGCTAATTTCTTAGGTGCTCATTTTTGGAGTCAATTGCAGAGACTAATATAGCATGCACTTTGTGATAGCAAAATATTCAGCAACTTTTTAATCACTTTTTTTCCTGCCTTTTATTAATCTTAAAATAATTTCCCTTACATTTTATATTTTGAGAAAATAAATTCAAACTAGATAGTACAGTATGACATCAACCCACTCTCAGTGTTGAGATTTTGACTTCATGTGTAGTCCAGTAAAAATGAAGAGAAATTGTCCTTTTTTGTTGGTGGTGATGCCCAGTTTTAGGTCAATCTTATTCAGCATTTTTGCTGAATTCTGGTTTCCTTTGGAAAAAGGATAAAGAAGCAAGTGCTGATGTGGTGCCTGAGGAACAAAGGGTTACAGAACACTACAGGTATTTTTTTATGTTTTATTATTTTTGTGGGAAGCTTTCTTTTTTGCTAATCTGTTGTTAAAATTCATCTTCATTTACTTTTGTTCTGCAGCACCCCTAAGTTAATGACAATCCTGTCATGTTAATTTTGGAATTAGAAAATATATTAACTGGGGAGATGGAAACAGAACAAAGGGATTGAGGTGAAGCAGTGAGTCCTACGGTGAAGTCTAATAGCAGTGTTATTTAAAAATGCAGTTTTGATAAATAAGCAGAGATTCACTGTGTCAAAGAATTTAGGGATATATACATATTTGTTTGCCAGAGGTGTTCTCTTTTTGTCAGCAAAATCTTTCCTCCTGGATTAAATGTAATTTATGATACATTATGGATGATATATAAGAATTGCCAACAAGTTTAGATTTTTAGCAAGAGAGGCTTATTTGTACGATTTCCTGTCATATGATTTATGACAGGAAGTTTGGTGAATTTTTGATATGGTCACTGAGCAACAGTCTAAGGAATTTTTCTTGAGATGAGGAGGCTCCAGAAGTGTTCTTGGCTTTCTGCCCTCTGATAGCTGGGAGCAGAGCCCTGCAAGATGAAAAGCTGGGAGCAGGGTGTTCATAACCTCCTTTCCATGGGGCAGGGAGGGTAGGCAGAAAGGTGACCCGTGCAACTTACAGCATTAGAAAGCTTTCACAGGAGGATTTGATGTGAAGGTTCTGTGGATGCACTCAGCACGTCTCAAAAGAAGGCGGAGCTGTGAGTTCCTGCTTTGTTTGGGTACACTCTATGGCCATAATGCAGCATTCGTTTTTCTTTTTTCCTCTGCTCAGTGCAATGTCCAGCACCTTGGTGCTCCCAAATTATGAAATTCTGTGCAGAGGGATATGCCCTCAAAATATGTACTTCTGCTGTGAAGTAATTTTAGAAAATTTACATACTGGATGGAGGTCAGCCTGCAAGAAACTGGAGAGTAACATCTCCTGCAGTTCTGCCTTGCTTTTTTAATCTATTAGTAATGACAAGTGTGTCAGAATTGCAATGAAGAGGAGATTGCCAGCAATGTGCATGAAAGCAAAGGCTCTCATAGGAAAACCTGGGGATCATCCTTATGGGAACACTACCAAACAGGTCACATTTGCAGCTGCAGAGGCAGGCGTAAGCACAGTGTATTGCACAAGTTTTCCAGATGAGCAAAACAAGACTCTATGAAAGATATCTTTTATCAAAAGGCTGCTGGTGGAAGTTTCCTTGATGATGAAGCTTCACAAACTGTACTTTGGAAGTAGGGTTTGTTCTGTTACATACCAGATAAGAGCAATAGAATTTTCTAAGCAGAGATTTTTCTTACACCTTTTTAATGTGCTCCTAAAAATATAATGAGTAACCCATACTGAATGCTGTGGTAACACAGCATATAGGGAGGTTTCTAAGTGAGGAGCCTGTGCTCCCAAACATGTTTGGTGCCAGCTGTGGCATGTTGCAAGTCTGTGGACCAGGCTGGGCCAGCTCATGGGAAGTATGCCATGATGGGGAGGTGTCAGGGAACAGGGAGGTGGAGCCAGGAAAGTTGGCCTGAATCAGGCATGAGATTATCCTGCACCATGTGGTACTGAAGGCTATAAAGCTGTAGGGAGATGGCTGGTGGCCAGAGCAATGGTCAGGATTGATTAGGGGAGGGTGAGATGTTGTGTTGGTAGAGGGGTATTGGTCAGCAAGCACCCGTATTATTAACTGGGCATCAATCAAAACATGTGGAGTAGTTCTCTCTCTCTTTCTCTTATTTCCTTTTTTTGTCTTAGTTAATAGTTTTTATTTCAACCCATGAGTTCTATCTCATTTCCAATACTCTCCTTCATCCCACTGAAGAGGGAATGAACAAATGGCCGTGTGGCACTGACCTGCCTCCCCTTTGCTGCCCATTATTCATTTTTAATTGACTCTCTCAGGTGACCAAAGTTCTGACTTCTATTAATTTTTCTTTCAGCAAATTCAACTGGACTGTCCCATTCCTGAGCTGGCTGGCAAAGATTGTTGCTCTCTGTATGTTCACAGTCATCCTATATTTCATTCCCCTGAGATACACTGTCCTTGTCTGGGGTAGGTAAAGCCTTTTCTAATTGTCCATTCACTTAGAAAAGAACTTTGTTTTAAGGGATGAATTACATTGCGAGTATTTTTCTGTATATATATATACGATCATGAAGTTTCTCTATGCTGGAAACAGGCAGGTTAGTTACAAATCACAAGTGCATGAAGATTTAGGCCCACCTGCAAAAAGAAAGTTTTTTTTTTTTTTTTTGTGACTAGAGGTCTAGATTTCATCATATCATAAACATGTAGCCATGAGGATTCTTCATATATCAAACTGTAGCTTTGTGTAGGTATTGTTCTGATTTATTTCATCACTTATACAAAAACAGAGGCTTCTCAAATCTATACACTGCTCTTAGGACAGTATGCTTTTTTACTGTAGTACTTGAGAAAGTGTATGTAAACATAGCAACAAGAAACCTTTTTTGTCCTTTTGTCCTTAGTCAATTTTCCGTGAATAACATGTTAAAAAGAGCATTGCACACAAGTGTTCAGCAAAAAGGTTGTGTCAGAGTATTTCTATGAAGGCATAACCTGAAATATTAGCTCTTACTACATTTCTTATTATAACTTTTCATTTTTTGTTATGTTTGTGTGATCGGTCACCAGAATTAGATGTTGCCCTAGATACTGTCTGTTTCTGTTTCTGTTTTGAGTATGAAACTTGAAGATGTAAGAAATAATCCATAGTTGAAAAGGGGTTGGTAACTCTAACCTTTTACAGTTATGTATGAAACTGCATTGATTTTGATGATTTTGCAAAAATATGATAGAGTGGAAACTGATACTAATGCTTTACTTTCTATTCAAGAGCAAGGAAGCTCCAGGATTATATTGCTACCTGCACTGAATTTCTTTCTCAAATGGCTTTTAAATGATATCTCAATAAACTAAGGAAAAACTGCCACATATTTTATTTATGAGATGAGAAAGGATTTAATTCACTAAATTAAAACACTTTTTACACTAGCTTCTATAATTTGGCCTTATGCATGGGGTCACTTTATTGATCTAGAGATTCTGCTCTGACAGAGAATGGCCAAGTTAACACTTAGGAAATGAGGATAAATGCAGAAAATACTGTGAGATGTTAAAAGGAACTGAATTAGGTAAGATAACGAGAAGGAGAACTGAAGGGAAGAGAGGAAATAATGTTAGTGAAATGGGACAGCCATCGATAGAGCACAGCTAGAAATCTTAAATAGCAGTATTTATTCATATTGGCAATGAATCCCAGCCAAACTAAACATCTTTAAGACCTTTGATCTTGATCCCTGTGGCACCACCTTGTTCTCTTCTGCCTGCAACTGCAAGGCATCAAGCCTCCCTGGAAATTCACAGCTGCATTGTGTCTGCCTTGCCTTCATCTCCCCTATAAACGCTTCTTTCAAAACTCAAAACACATCAGAGTCATCTCTCAGGACTCTGAGAGTCTCCTTTGTTTTGCTGTGCTTGTTTGCACATGTTTGGCTACGTGAAAGGTGCTAGTCCTCATTCACAGAAGATACTTTGTGTAGTGTGGTGCATACATTCTATTCCATTGTAATGTATTATGTGACAAAGAAAGGAACAAATAAACACAGGCTGTCCTTCTCTATTTTTTCCCCCTTCCTTTGAGAAATTCGTATTTGATATCTTACTATCTTCAAGATTTTTTGTTGCCTTCTTTTTCACAGGTGTTTTGGAATGGCAAAACAATTAGCATTCTAATCGACTCAGTTTCCACTAAGTGACTCCACGTTGACTAATTAAACAAAGTCCAAGTCAAGAGTCTTCAATCACTCACTGGACGTATTTACTGCCGTGATTTAAATAATTCCAGTGCTATTCTGTTGCCTCCATCACTTCCACCACATGGTTCTCACACCACAGAATCTCAGAATCACAGAGCAGTAGGTGCTGGAAGGGACCTCTGAAGATGGTTAAATTTACTCCCCTGCTAGATTCCCTACAACAGGTCACACATGTAAGCATTCAGGTGGGCCTTGAATATCTGTAAAGAAGAAGACTCCACAACCTCTCTGGGCAACCTCTTCCAGAGCTCGACCACCTTCAAAATCAAGAAGTTCATTCTCATATTCAAATGGAACTTTCTGTATTCCAGTTAGTGCCCATTGCACCTTATCCTGTCACTGGGCACCACTGAAAAGAGTCTCTCCCCACCCATTTGACACCCAGCCTGTAGATACTTATAAGCATTGATAAGATCCCTTCTTGTTCTTCTCTTCTCTAAGCTGAACAGTCCCAGGTCTCTCAGCCTTCTGTCATAAAGGTCACTAATGACCTTTGTGGTTCTCCACCTGACTCTATCATGGAATCATAGAATTACTCAGGTTGGAAGGGACCTCAAGGATCACCAAGTCCAACTGCAGCCTAACATACTATCCTAACTCTAACAACCCTCTGCTAATCATACCTCCGAGCACCACATCCAAACAGCTCTTACACATCCAGGGACGGTAACTCAACCACCTCTCTGGGCAGCCTATTCCAATGTTTAACCACCCTTTCTGTAAAGAAGTGTTTCCTAATGTCCAACCTAAACTTATCTTGGCACAACTTGAGGCCATTTCTCCTCGTCTTGTCACCTGTCACCAGTGAGAAGAGAACTACCCTGCTCTCACTGTAAACACCTTTGAGGTACTGGAAGAGAGAATAAGGTCTCCCCTCAGCCACCTCTTCCCCAGACTAAACAGCCCCAGATCCCTCAGCCTCGCCTCATAGGGCTGATTTTCCAAGCCCTTCACTAGCCTCATTGCCCTTCTTTGGACCTGCTCCAGCACCTCCATGTCCTTTCTGTACTGAGGTGCCCAAAACTGAACACAGTACTCAAGGTGAGGCCTCACCAGTGCTGAGTACAGGGGCAGAATGACTTCCCTAGTCCTGCTCACCACACCATTCCTGATACAAGCCAGGATGCCTTTGGCCTTCTTGGCCACCTGGGCACACTGCTGGCTCATGTTCAGTCGAGTGTCCATCAGTCCACCAAGGTTCCTTTTTGTCAGGCAGCTTTCCAGCCACTCCTCCCCAAGCCTGTAGGGTTGCCTGGGGTTGTTGCGACCAAAATGCAGGACCCGACACTTGGCCCTACTGAAGCTCATGCCATTAATCTTGGCCCATCGATTCAGTCTGTCCAGGTCCCTCTGCAGTGCCCTTCTCCCCTCTGGCAGATCAACACTCCCTCCAAGCTTAGTGTCCATCCAGCAGTTCCATCTCTTTCTTGAACTGGAGAGCCCAGAACAGGACAGAGTACTCCACATTTGGCCCCAGGACAGAGTAGAGGGAGAGAATCACCTAATTCAAACTGCTGGCCATGTTCTTGGTCACAAGGGCACATTGTTGGCTCATGGCCAATTGTTATCCACTAGGACCTGTAGGTCCTTCTTTGCCAAGCTCTTTCCAGCAGGTCCACCCCTTACCTGTACTGATGCATGCAGTTATTCCTCCTCAGGTGTAGGACTTGACACTTCTGCTTGTTGAAGCCCATCAGGTTTCTCTCTGACCATCTCTCAGCCTGTCCAGCTCTTGCTGAATGGCAGAATAGCCTACTGGTGTGTCTCATCTCAGCTTTGTATCATCTGCAAACTTGCAGAAGGTGTACTCTGTCCTTTCATTTAGGTAATTTATGATGTTGAGCAAGATGGAACCAGTAACTACTCCTGGAGAACAGTAGTAACTACAGGCCTCCAACCAGGTTCTGCACCACTGATCACAACCACCAAACTCTGCCAGTCAGCCAGGTCTCAGTCTACCTTGCTGTCTACTCTTGTATTTCATCACCTCCCAAGCTTATGCACTATGTTATAGGAGACAGTGTCAAAAGCCTTTCTGAAGTCAAGATATGTAATTTCCACTGCTCCTCCTTCATCCATCCAACCAGTCATGGTATTTTTTGCAGTACCTGTTAAAAGGGGAATGCATGGAATTCACTGTAGCTTCATTATCAGTTAGGTTCTTGAGAAGAAATCACCTCAATCTCTTTATATAACTTTCTCTATATAAATAGGCCTCTTTACTCAAATTAACTGTTTTACTGCCATGCACAGGCACACCTTGCAGATAGTCAAGTAGAAACACTTGAAATCTACTTTGGACCTGTCAGAACTTGAGAAGACTTTTTCAAATCAGTATGGCAAAATCTTGAAAGTTAAGTGAAGAAATGGAGATAACCACAATTTACATCCCATCTCATGGAAAATAGCCTCCTTGTATGACAAGAGCTGCACCATCCTGGTTACCAGGATCCTGCTGCTGTTGATAATTGTTTTGGTAGGCACTGATAGTGTAGAAAGATTAGTTTTCTGTACTCCTGGTGCACGAAAAATCTGGTAACAAGCCACAAGGGAGTCTGAAAATGCTTTCCAGAGTGTGTTCAAACCTCTTCATTTACCTTCTTTTTAGAATATTTTATGAATTTTGAAGAAGGAAAATCTTTGCCGACTCCAGTTCTTACTTAGTTTTCTCTTAGGTAGAATCATAGAACCATAGAATGGCTTGATAGGGATTTCAAGATCATCTAATTCCAACCCCCTGCTACAGGAAGGGACAACTCTCTTTAGAGATCCAAAGCCCCACCCATCCTGGCCTTAAATACCTCCAGGTAAGAGGCATTCACAACCTCTTGGCAGCCTGTTCCAGTATCTCATCATCCTCACATCCTAATATCTAGTCTGATTCCACCACCTTCTAGTTCAGAGTCCCTTTCCTTCATGCTGCTGCTACATACTGTTATAAAAAGTCCCTCCCCAGCTTTTCTGTAGGCCCCCTTCAAGTACGGGATTGCTGCTATAAGGCCTCACTTGCCCTTACTTCACCAGTCTGAAGAGCCCCAGCTCTCTCAGCCTGTCCCCATAGGGGATGTGCTCCAGCCCTCTGATTGTCTTCATGGCCCTCCTCTGGACCCACTTCAATAGCTCAAGGTCTTTCTTGTGCTGGGAACTCCAGAAATGGACGCAGTACTCGGGTAAGATCTCATGAGAGCAAAGTAGAATCACTTCTCTCAACCTGCTGATCATGCTTCTCTATACAGCTAGTGTGTGAAATTTAAACTATATAAAATCCCTATGTGATAGGGATGCAACAAAGATGCATGTGGTGTTAGATCCATATGACTCGATCTCTCAAGTTGTTGAGTTTACCGAAACTTTCCCGTAATATCCTCTGTAGAAGTGAACAATTTTTCCCTTTATTTGTTGTCAAGTTACATCACTGGAACAATCCTGCTGTTCACCAGAGGTAAGTAGCTGATAATCTGGTGCCAATGGATTATGAATATCTCCCATATAGTGTAGATGTTTGTCCTTGCAACCGTGCCCTCTGTGGTAGGGCAGACAGTCTTGAGAATGGACAGTTAATTTTTAGCTATTGTGTTTACTGATTGATTTATCCTCTAAGTTTATAGACCACATAAACTTCATTTCTGAATGCTGACCTGAGACACATTCAGAAGAAAGCCTCCATGTGAAAAGAGAAGAAAGTGAATTCTGTGTGATAGTTTCCTAGTCTTCAAGTCTAAATGTTTTATTAAAATATATGACAACAGATGTGTGTATCTTATATCATCTTACTCAGATAATGAGAAATTTTGTGATTCAGGTCTATATATCTCTTGGTTCTTCCGGAACAAATGTTGCACTTTTTGGTTGAGGCCAGTGGAGTGAGAAATTAGTCTTCACAGTTTATGTGCAACTGTCTTTAAAGGTAGGCATCTTTTCTTTGAAAGAAATCCACAGAAGTCAGAGAAAGTGCTTGCATAAAGGTTCATAAAGATACAGGGAATTTCTCTCAGTCCCTGTCTAATTAGCAATTACAAGACAATTCAAAGCTCATTGATTCCAGTGGAAGCTCTTCTGCGGACTTTAATGTGTGCTGGATTGACTTCATGGATCTTAATGACATCATAAGAAAAAAATTAAATCATTCACATGAATGATCATTTTTAATGATTTAAATCATAATACGTATTAATGTAAAGCATAAATTATTTAAGACAGCCTTGTTTCTGTGATCAATACTAAGATGTTTTGGAGGCTGATGGACAGTATTCACAGTCTTGGAGTTATATGGAAACAGATTACATATCTCTCTTTGGACTGGTGATGAAAATTGCACTGTATCAAACATATATATATTGAAACTAACTACACACTGAGAACACTGTCACTGAAGGGACTTACAAGGGTTTGATTAGTGTGTTTTCTTATCAGTTCAATGGATTCTCCTCACATCTATCACAAGTTGTTGTCTAGGAATATTGATCCAAACGTATCTTATTGTTTGGAGGTTCTGATGTACTTAAACTTTTAAAGATTTTTTTCTTAGCATGCTCTTACCCAAGACATTTTTTCCCCACTGCTTAAAATCTATGATAGCCTGCAACTCGTATATTTCTAAATAGTTTAATTGGAGGGATTTTATCTGAGATCTTTTTCAATTAAATTATATTAAAGAATCCATTCCAAATACTCTTAAAGGTGGTAGAGCTTTTGCTGTGGACTTCCTCAAAGAGTCTTGTTTGATGTTTTATTTTATTCCTAAAGCTAACTGGGGAGCTGTAGCACGAGGCAACTTGCTAACTGTAACAACTCTGTCATGGGTCCCAGTGTAAACATAGAGAAAAATATTGGACTGTTAGCCCACAGTTCAGTAGGTTGAAATGGAATGGAATAGTTTAGTTGGAAGAGATCTTCAAAGATCATCTCGTCCAACAGAACACATTATAGACAGTAGTGTCCAAACACTTCTTTAACACTGAGACATAGCACAAGGCATCCATTTCCTCACGAGTGCCAGCGTTTGACCACTCTCATGGTACAGAAATGTTTCCCAGCGTCTCCCCTGGTGCAACTCAGTGCTGTTCCCATTCTGTCATTTGTGCCCAGGAGCAGAGCCTGGCACTTCCCTCTGCCTCTTTCCTCAGGGTGCTGCAGAGAACAGTGAGGTCACCTCCTGGCCTTCTCTGGTCCAGACTGGGCAACCTGAGTGTGCTCAGCCTCTCTTCACAGAATGTGCCTTACTTCTGGACACACAAAGCCCTTTTGCCAGCTTTGTTTCCTCTTCTGGATCCTTTCAGTACTTTAACATCCTTTTTGTATTTTGGAAACCAAATTTGCACGTAGTACTCAAGATGAGGACACACCATTGCCTCAAACATACAGACAGCCTTTGACTGGATGACTGTGCTGTGTTTAATGCACCCCAAAATGCATTTTGCCTTCCTGAATTCCAGGGCACACTGCTGTCACCCATATCTCCAATTGTTCTCCCACTGATCTGTTGTCCAGCCAATAATCTCCCAGACTGTGTCTGTATTTTGCAGAATGTGACATTTTATTTTGTCACAAATACAGTTTATTTCACATATATACTTCTAGAAGGTATCTGCTCGTCATTTTAGACACAACTGAACTCATTGATTTTTTTTTTTTTTTTAATAAATAAAACAAATATTTGGAAAATATTGCTGTACCTTATTGCACAACTGCAGTATCTACACAGTTTAGCTAAAAATGCAGACAGACAGTTGAAATGCTCAGGTAGGAGCTTGTGAATCCTCTGGAAGCCCCCGGAACAGAGAGATTTACAACTTCCTGGCGAGTTTAATTGTCTAACTAATTAGTACTAACTCCATCAATTGAAGATGCTTCAGTTAGTTTGAGAACTGTATGGCGAAACTCATTTTAATATAATCAACTATTTTTCTGCAGATTTATGAAAAGTAGATGTTGTGGGTCTCTTTCTGATTTTATACCTTCTGAAAAGTCCAGATTTTAAATAGAAATGCACAGAAAATAGTATTAATTTCCCATTATGTGCAAAGCATTATGTCTGTAATCAGGTTTTGCACCAGTCTGGACTTTCCCTTAGTTCTAATCTGTGATTAGACTACCTTGCACTCTGAAATTACTCAATAAATCATTCATTTGGAAGATGAACTACTGAAACTCCTTGTCACATACCAAAAACAAGTGAAATACATTTTTTATTCCTAGCTGAAATAACTACTGAAATTATTGTTTCAGATCTGTGGTATAAATTCATTTCTTAATATTTTTTTTCTTTTAGGTGGAAAAGCAATATTTTCAGGGTGATATTCATTTCACTTAACATTTCACTCCTGTTTAATCAAAAAGTGAGATATCCAAGTCATATGTTCATTGCTTCCTAATAGTCTATGAAAATATATTGATAAAAGGATTATTTTTCTATCTAGAAATTTAGCCTCCCTGTGAAATTTTGTGAGGTTGGACATAGAATCACAGAATGGTTGGGTTGGAATGGACCTTAAAAGACACCCTGTCCAAACTACCCCGTTGTGGACTGGTTACCACGCATGCATCACTCTGTCTAGGGCTCTATCCAATTTGGTCCTGAGCACCTCCAGTGATGGAGCATCCACAGTTTCTCTGGGCAGTTGAGTGCCAGGGCCTCACTGCCCTCTGAGTGAGAAGGGCTTTTTGTTTGTTTGTTTTCATATTCAATCTAAAGCTACCGTATGTCTGTTTTAAAACCGTTGCCCCTTGTTCTGTCACAATGGGCTATACTAAAAATATTTTTCTACATCTTTCTTATCAGCTCTTTCTCCAGGCTGAACAAGCTCTGCTCCACAAACTTTCCTGATAGGAGAGGTGCTCTAGCCCTCTGACCATTTTTGTGTACTCTCTGGACCCATTCTAACAGGTCTGTGTTAGGCAATAATGCCCGTGAAGCTTGGGGAGTACCATAGGTTGTGACTGACTGCGTTCCAATTAACAACTGTATCTCCATACAGCGGTGACTGGATGGCGGCTTTCGTTTTAGAAAGACAGGCATTTCATCTGAGAGGATCAAATGGTGGTGAAAATGTTTTTGCACGACTTAGAGAGACCAACATGATAAAGACTGAAAATGTGTCTTTTATCAGTGTAAAGTATAGGAGCAGAGCAACTTAACAAAAGAATCAGAGAGCAAAAAGCTTTAGCTGCTTCAGCTCACGTATTCCTTCCTGGCAGCTGGAATTGTGGTATTGTGATGGTGACCGTATTACAGGGACCCACAATGGGAATCACATCTGTAAGTGCAATTGCTACACTTTAAATGCTATATTAACCTAGATTACATTTTTTGAACATTGGAAAGACATCTTTTCCATCTAAGTCAACATTTTTTTTCTTTGAATTTTTATAAAATGGTGGTATGTTAAAGTATGTATAAGCAGGAATGAAGACACAAGGCTAAATATATACATCCCAGAAGTATCTCCTAGCAAGTTTAGAACTTTCTGTTGTGATATTGTATGTATTGCTTTATGCAAAAAGGAATGAAGAAAAAAAACCTACATAGCTATAATTGACTGCCGTATTTTTCTCACTGTCTGTCCCAGTATCCTAACAGTCTTCATCTTAACAGGCTTCTAATAAACAATAATCTGCCCATTGAACTCTTCCACTTTTGGCCATATTTCTGACAGATCTTAGCCTTGGAATTTTGGCACTGATCTTTCTCTGTCCAGATAAGCCATGAGCTCAATGTGGCTATTTCTCAGCAACTACCAGAGTATGTTCTTAATTTTATTAGAATCAAAGGAAGGGACTCCAGATAACCCCAGAATTGGGCTTCTATGGTCTAATTTTGAAACACTAAGTATCAGTGAGGTAATCTTCCCCCTGAAAGTGACAAGGATCCAGTTCTCACTGAGGATCTTTTAGGACTTAGATGCAAATTTTGATTTCTCCAAGACAGTTTAGGTAGAAGCAATGGAGAAAAAATGAAATACTGCTAAGAATGCAGATTTTTCATTACTTTTGTGAGTTAAATTATTACTGTAAATCTGTCAATCTTCAAAATGTCAGATTAGTACTGGTGCAATGCAATTACAGAATTCATTAGAAGTGGAATACCCTGATCATAAAATTTTCCATTTTTCCCTGAAATTATTAAAGTCATGATTGAGGGGAAGTTTTTATTTTAAATTTCATTTTGAAATATTAAAGACCATTTAAGTACTGCCTTTTCCCTCACCTATACTAACATGACCATTTATTTTAATGCCAAACTTTTATATTGAGCAAATGAAATGCTACCTTCCAGGAAAGAAAAAGCTTTACTTAAAGAAGTCAGGAGGATGGGAGAAGAAATAAAATGGTGGCATGAACTCTTGTATGCTATGTATTAGGAAATGACCAAACAGGTAACTGTTTCATGATTTGACATTATTTCAATTCCACAGCCTAATTTTCAAATGCGTAAGTGTAAGTACTTTGGAATTCTGGCAACTTTACTTAAAGACTTAATTAAAGATTCACTGCCTTTGGCTATCTGACACAAATGTGCTGGTGGTCAAAATGTCAAACTTGTAAACCTTTTGTCAGCCAGAGCTTATTTATATTGTGTCGTATACTAAGTGACTGTGTTCACTGCTTGTAAAGGCTGATGCTAAGCCTTGTTTCAGGAATATCAGTTGCTGAATATGAAACAATTATCACAAGTGGGTTTAGTCAGTGGGCACCCAACATTTTCTCTTGCACTGATTGAAAAGGAATTTTTTTGGGCTGCATGTAAAATCTGTAGGTCACTCCAAAATGATGCCTCCTATTTATTTCCATAGAAGCAACAATAGATACAAAGAGCACAATTACACTATTTGACAGAGCAAATTCTCAGCTGCAAAACACCATTTTGCAAGTAGTCACCACCATTAGCTATGCATTTGCACCGGTGATGAACAAGAGCCTGCATATCATGCTCGTGAAAATCTGCATCGGCAGAGGTGTCTTCTTAGATGCACCACCCACCACCTGACTTTGCTCACATCCACTGGCTAGTCTCTGTAGATGCTCAGGAAGCATCAGTGAATGTCAGTGGGTGCCAATTCTTCTGCATGAAGGAATTCAGTGACACACCTTTGCTTCATAAGCTCTTCCCTGTCAGACACCACTCTGTCAGACTGCCCCTCTGCTACCATCTGTCACACGGCAACAGAATGCAAAGGAATATTTGCAGGAAGCTTCAACCCCCATTACCATATCACAGCGTCTGCCTCTGATGTTGTTGGTCAACACTATAAAAAAAAGGAGGCACTTTGGAGCATCCCTTGTGTGTAATATAGGTATTACATAAGTATATAAGCATATAAGCACACATAAGCAAACAAAACCTTTTTTTTTTTTTTTTTTTTTTTAACTAAAACATAAGAAAAGAGAGAGAAACAAAAACTTAAAACCAGTGTAATACTTGACCATGACACTGCTGTGTGGTTGTTGTGAGCAATGGGTGTACTCCTGTACCAGGCAAGGGCTCTTCATGGGGCAGAGCAGCTGCCACGCTGGTATGGAGCACAGAGTGGTCACAGAACAGGCTGGGTCGAGCTGTGGGTTGAATATGACTGGTTTAACTTCTGATTACCACCCAGGGTGGTGCTGTCATTAATTTAAACTGAAATGTTTGCTTTAGTTATGCGTTTGTCTTTACAAATGTGCTCTTTTTTTTGTTTGTTTTTGTTTGTTTTTGTTTGGTTTTGTTTGTTTTTGTTTGTTTTGTGGTGTTTGGTTTTTTTTTTTGGTTTCCAGTTAGAGCATTCAATTCTTTAACCAGTTAATTGTTGAGAGAAATAAAAATTCCATGAGTTTTATGATTCTACAGAACTGCTGTTTCTACAGTCAAAATTGTCTCTTCACTAGTTTGATTGTGTGTATGCAAAATACCTCCCCATGCATTGGAGGGTGCTGACACAGGGCAAAGGGAACACCCATGGCCAGTGCAGTGCTGTGGTTGGTCGCTGGGCTGGAAATGAGGGCAGTGTGTCCTGCTCCAGGGTACATTCCTGTGCGGTGGAAATAAGGAAGAAATGTGAGAACCTACATGCAAACTCTGAAGTTCCAAAAAAAGAGACAATCACTGTTTTTCCTTTTATAAAAGAAAAACTGTTTATCTTGTGATTTTTCCTTTTATTAGTATTATTATTTTTTAAAATTATTTGTTCAATCTTGAAAAAAAAAAGAAAAAAAACGAAACATCTGCGCTGGATCTTCCTGCTGAAGTCCAGCACTTCTTTCTCTCTGAGCCAAAGTCTGCTTCTCCACAGGAGCAGCTGCCTATGTCACTTCTTTGACCCCTCCTTCCCCCTGGGGGTGAATAGTGGAGGGGGACAGGAAGGAAGGTCTCATAGGAGCCTTGGCTGTCAAAAGAAGAATTACCAGTAAATGGAGGCTCCGTATGAACCTGAAGGATGGCCCTGAGTTGGTGCTCTCCTGGGTAGTGGTAGACTTATGGGATCCTCATACGCCTGCAATGTTTGAGACCCCCTGAGTTTAGGCTCTTCTGCTGTTTAGCTTGGAGAAGGCTCCAGAGAGACTTTATTGTGGCCTTCCAATACTTGAAGGGAGTGAATAACAGGAGGGTCAACAGCTGTTTATGAGGGTGGATAGTGATAGTGCAAGGGGAAATGGTTTTAAACTGAGATAGGGGAGGTTTAGGTTAAATATTAGGGGAAGTTTTTCTCACAGAAGGTGGTGACATTCCTAGTTACAAGGAGGTTATGGGTGCCCCATCCCTGGAGGCATTCAAGGCCAGGCTGGATGTGGCTCTGGGCATCCTGGTCTGGTGGTTGGCGACCCTGTGCATAGCAGAGGGGTTGAAACTCAATGATCATTGTGGTCCTTTTCAACCCAGACTAGTCTATGTTTCTATGAGAGACATTGTGAAGGGGCAAGAGAGAGGGATGGGAACAATGGGCTCATAGGAGCCTTGGCTGTCAAAAGAAATGCCAGGAAATAGAGTCTCTTTGTAGGCTTGCAGGAGCTGGGGCTTTCCTATCTAATAGTAAACTTGCAGGATGAAGAAGATAGCTCTGACATCAAGGAGGTTGTTCACAGGGAAGTGAATGGATTCCGGTGCCCCTGTGATGATGGGTATGATCTCTTCCCAGTTTGCTTGACATTGATAGGGTGGTGACCAGTTTGCCCTGATGGAGATGGAGCTATTTTCATCAGGTTGTTCTTTGGAGATGGATCTACCTCCATGGGCTCTCCATCACTGCCTGGTGATTCCACCGCTGTAGGCTCAGTGTCATTGCCTATTTTTGAAAGGTGGATGAGCAGATAATTCATCCTGAGCCCTCAAAAGGAAAACTTCTACATATCCTGTGGAAACCAAGCACCACTGGCTGCTTCAGCTCAGCGACTGGGATTCTGGATGCAGTTCTCTGTATATCCTTATATTGCCATGGCAGTAAGATTCTGAGCATCCTGTGGTGACCAAAACATGGCAGCTGGGACATGGGGCCTATGGCCTTTGCTGTGAGGTGGTTGAAAGTATGTACCAAGAAGGTCTGGGAAGTGGTTTCTCAACCACCCTGTAGCTGCCTGGAGTGGAGCTGTCCTGATACCAGCCAGTAGCAGTGAGGGGGCTGCCAAGGGAGATGCAATCATTATAAACTGATGAGTTTCAACAGTTTCATTAGCTGCCCTTTGCCACCCCTACCCCCACACTTGGAATGTGAGAAGGTGGTATTTCTGCCCTGATATACAGAGAGGAGTGAGGAGGAGAGGGCATGGCACTGCCCTGGGCAGTAGTACTGGGACAGCACAAGGGGTCTTTTGGTGGACCTCTGAGGTCTTTGTGGCCTGGTGGAGAGGTTTTGCACTCTGAGGACGAGAAGCTCAATTAGGGATTTCTGTCTTCAGCCTGTTCTCTACTTGGCCGTGGTTTGGGTAGTTGAAGGTGTAGCCATGCCTTCCAAGTGCACATAGAATAGCTGTTCACCAATCATGCTTCTAGATAAGTAGTTTGGACAGGTTTGATCTCTGCAAAATCTGTAATAGAGACTTGAGAAGAGAGACAAGGGGCAGGGCCACAGGTGTGTTGGTGGCTGTTCCTGATCATTTGAGCCCTGTGTACCTCAAACAGCAGGAATATCAGGTGAAGAGGAAAGGAAGGTGTTTATTTCCTGTGCAGTGGCTAAATTACAAATGATGTGCCAAGAGAGTGCACAGACTTGTTACACTAAGAACAAAGACACTTGTTTTCATGCTTCTGGGGACAGCCTGCTGTGTCTATGGTACTAGATGATCTTTTTCCCTGCATGTTTCCAGTGTTTTTATTCCATGCCTTCTATAGCTGCAGGAGGCAGCATCAACTAAAGCTGTCTGGTGAACTAACTGACAGATATCACCTCTCTGCTAATTCCTAGCTTTTGTCTCTTTGGCTTATAATTCTTTTTAAGTGCAGATTGCATGTTTAAGGGATTAATTTTTTGTTCTGCAGTTTTGATTTAGTCAAGCTCAGTTCAGATTTGATGCCATGGTGAGAGTGTCCCTGATGGTGCAGGAAAGGGAGTAGGCTGCAGCACGGTTTGTGCTGGGTCATAAGTGGCCTGGGTCATAACTGGTTGGACATGCTTGGAAGAGTCAGTTAGCACAGTAGAATTTGAACAGTTAGATGATGTAACTTTAGGACATATATTGTGCTTGTTGTTATGCATCAGCAAATTTTCTCATGTCACAAAATAGAGACTTGCATGATATGGGAGCTTCTGTTATCTAAAACAAGATGAAGAAAGGGGGTCCCTGCCCTAATGATTGTATATGCTGGTGTTTTACATGTGAGCATATGTTCTGTTGTTTCCAAATAATGTTTAGAATTCAACAGAGCACATGAAGACATGCTTATAATGTGTTTCAACAAGATATGTTATTAGAAATGAGTCAAGAATTTGCATCTCAACACAGTCCTTTAAATCAAATCATTAGTGTGTCTGGAGTAAATGTGCTAGCATAAATTCTGACATACTCTAATTGATAGAGTAGTAGAATAGAACTAGATTTTAGGTGTGATTAAGAGAGTGTTTGTCATTTTGTCAAACACAATTTTCTTTATTCTTGTCGTGGACATCCCATAGTTTCCACATATGACTGTGAGTAATTCAAAGCAAGTATTAAAGAAGTCAGAGGAAGGCCATTAGTATATGTTTAGCAGGACAATGTAAAGTGAAATCTGTTGCAATTCAATTGTTTTATTGTTCTTTTGTCTAATCTGTTGCTTAGTGGTACAATCTGTTTCAAACTAATGAATTTGAAAGGAAGATGTAGGTCAGTTCTGAGAGGTAAGTAGCATTCATTTGTTAGTAAAACATGATTCACAGCCTGAACAGCTATTTTGGATTGAGTTGTGCTGTTGTGTATGAGTTTCATTAAAGACAGTATGCTAATTATTTCCCTTCCCTTCCCTGCCCTGCCCACCCCTGCCTTTTCTGCTTTTCCTGAGGTTGATCTTTTGAATTCATTAATTTTATCCTCAGTGATCTGTAGCTTCCAGGAAGAGCAGTAGTGATACTCTGATAAGCACTACTTGAGACTGTACAGTGTGCAGCATAGTTTTGTTTTAGGATAATTGTCACCTCCCCACCAAATACACCCAGAAGATGAGTCTTAGCACAGCTACTTTCCTCCTAACTCTATTTGGGAATTATAAACATGGTTCAGTGGCCTGCACTCCAGTGTTATCTTGCTTTGAATCTATAGAGCTCTCCAGAAAAAAAAAAATTAAAAAAAGCACAGCCAGTGCATTAGGTCCCTGAAGGATAGTGAATAAAAAAAAGTTCTTATTAGGAAGCCAAATGCTAGTGCTAAAGGAGAAGTTAATGGTAAGTGTACACAGGAAGATGTGCCTTACCATCTGCTAGACTTGTATACGATTTGAAACTTCTGAACTCATGAACAAAATGGAATCAAATCTGAACTCTCACTGCAGCTACGTTTTTACAGCTATTGGTTTTCTATGAGATTTTGATATTGTGCATAAATTAATTTTGACAGATTTTAATACCTGCTGTGTTGGAGTTGACAACTGGCTTAAGAAATAAAACTATTCAAGAACACAAATTTTCTTTAGATACACTGAGATACTGGTATGCTCTACTAAACTCTTTTTACTTTTCTACTTTTTATAGGCAGTTGCAAAATGAAGATTGAGCTCTGTTTGCTGTTTGACTTACTGCAACTACACTTACAACCCACGATAGGATAGAAACAGCTGGAAAAAGCTTGGCTGAAATGAATGTTACCCAAAATTACCATCCCTTGAAACCCAGGGGTCCTGTATAACACAGAGACATTATCTTGTCACATGAAAGGAAGAAGGTCACAGGACTGAGGGGGTAGACTCTATGTGTCCCTGTGTGAGTGTTTAAAAAGGAATTTGTGTAGAGGAGGATTAGTGGATTGGATGAAGCTGCAGCCACGTGCCTTGCTTCTGGGCAGGCATTGCTGTCCCAGAGTAAGGTGGAAAAATTATAGAAACACAGAACCACAGAAAGGCTTAGGTTGGAAGTGACATCAAAGGCCTTCCAGTTCCAATACCCTACCACTGGCAGAACTGCCACCCACCAGCTCAGGCTGCCCAGGGCCCTATCCAGCTTGGCCTTGAGCACCTCCAGGGGCACCCACAGCTTTCCTGGGCAGCTGTGCCAAGGCCTCACCACACTGAGTAAAGAATTTCTTCCTAATACCTAGCCTAAATCTCCCCTCTTTTAGTTTAAAGCCATTCTCCCTTGTCCTATCACTATCTGCCCACCCGCTTGTTTGCAAGCACACTGTATGTACTGAATGGCTTCAGAGAGGTCTCCCTGGAGCCTTCTCTTTTCCAAGCTAAACAAGCTCAGCTCCTTCAACACTTCTTCCTCTGTACCTTCTCCAACAGTTCCATATCTTTCTTGTTCTGGGGGTGCCAGGCTAGGATGCAGTACTCCAAATGAGTCCTTCTGAGAGCAGAGTAAAGGGAAACAATCCCCTCCTTCTCTCTGCTGACCACCTCTGTTGATGCAGCCTAGGATAGTGTTGGCTTTCTGGGCTGCAAAAGTACACTGCTGACTCATATCCCGCATGTCATTCACCAGAACCTACAAGTCCTCCATAGAGTACTCTCAGTGTGTTCTTCTGCCCTTCTGTACTCTCTGGAAGGTGAAAAATTACATTTTCAAAACTCCTCATTACCAACCTATTTTTAAAAAGTCTGCCACTAGACTGGTAACTTGAGAATGAAAAAAGCCGAGTGCAATTTCCACAGAGATAGCTGTGAATGAAAGGAAAATCTTTGAAAGATTTGAAACTGAAGTGTTAGCATGTTTATGTTTATCAGTGTCTTTTTAGCACAGCTTCCTGTACTTCGAAGTTGACAGATTAAAAACCAGTATGTGTCTCAGACACTTTCCAGCCTTCATAGAATCATAGAATGGCTTGGGTTGAAGTGACCCCTTTCATAGAGGTTATCCTTCAATGGGCAGGGACACCTTCCATTATAGCAATTTTTCCAGGGAAAAATTCTTCACAGAGAGGGTTTCGAAATACTGAAATGGGTCACCCAAGCAAGCATTTGAGTCACCATCCCTGCAAGTATTTAAAAGATGCATGGTCTTTATCAGTGATGTAAACAGTGGGATTGAAAGCACCCTCAGCAAGGTTGCTGATGACATCACCCTGAGTGGTGCAGTTGATGGAAGAGGAAGAAATGTCATCCAAAAGGACTTGAAGAAGATTGAAAAATAAGCCCTTATAAACCTACTGAAATTCAGTGAGGCCAAATGCAAGTTGTTGCACTTGTGTTGGGGCAAGATGGAAAGACACAGCTTGAAGACAACTTGTCTCTCTGTA
>NW_024884767.1:3902350-3939621 GCF_019232065.1 Centrocercus urophasianus | reverse complement strand
TTATTTTATTTTAATTTTTATTTTTATTATCTTTTAATTTATTTTCTGGTTGCTCAGAAAAAAATATCAGTTCTGTGGATTCAGAACTTTTCCTTCTTGAAGTATGTTGTTTACTTATGCTCTAAACTGGGAGAAGCAAGTTGATTTCAGAAAGTGTAAAAATGAAAATTAAGTTGTTTGAAGCTTAATGCCTAACTTCATAACAATGAGCATCAATGAGAATCTTCTTGAATGTATTCTTACTGTCATGATGCATTTTCAAGCAGGTTTAGTGGTTTACCAAAGCAAGGCAAGTATAACAGTATATCTTCAGCTGATTAAGTGCATTACTTTTCAGCTTGTGAGTGCTAGAAATACTTTGCAAACTTCTTAATATCCAAAGCTTTTTTTTCTCCATCCTTTAATCTTTGTCATCATCAAAAGAAAGAGAGCTGTGTTTAGGTGTTGATAAATTCAGTTATTGATTAGTGGGCTCTAATCTGAGAACATTCTTTTAAGCAAAATTAGCTTTGTGTATAAACATGTTTACAAACAAATAAACAAAAAACTCCAAACAAAATTAGTAGTAGTAATAGAAATAATTGGAATAATGAATAACCTTAAAAACAGGAATTAAAAAATAAAAAAATAAATTCCAACAGGAAATAAAAGCAGTCACACTGACATTATTTTTTTAGATTCTGAGAAATGCAGTTTCTTTCCAGCTTAACTGACTTAAACAACCACCAAATGAGTGAATTGATGTCTGTTAGGAAGTGAAAATAAAAGCTTGTCTCTTAACATACTAAAGCAATAGTAAGAAAAAGAGTTGTTAATATGGAAATTCTAAGATTTCTCAGGACACTTTTCCACCATGTGATGAAAAGACATTTCTCCAGCCATAACTATAGCAGAGGTACTCTACAACCTCTGTAAACTCGAAGTAGAAACTGCCAGCCAGCAACAAAAGGAAAAAAGGCTCAAATAGATTGGAGAAAACTATTTCCCATCTATTTTCCATCCATTGTCCCTGTGCTACTTGCAGTTGAGTCCCTGGAGAGGATTAGGCAGTCCTCCCAGCCCCGTTCCAGTGTAAGGACACAGTGAGGAGTCTCATGCCACTGGAAGAGGAGTGCCTAGCTGCAGCCTGTGACACTAGTGCAGTCACCCAGGCCAGGAAGACAGAAAGATCCCCAGGCCTGTGTATATGAGTTGCCAGTGCAGTCTTTGATTTCGAAGCTTTCTGTGTGGTGATCATGATACCCCCCACGAACTAAAGGAACTTCTGTCTTGATGATAAGGAGACACACAAACATGAACAGAGCCTTGCATCTTCTATCTCTTTCGCAGAAAGACACAAGGAAATCCTATCAGAGACTAAGGAAGAAATGCACAGTGGAGCAAAATAGAGGATGGCACTTGCAGTTCACCTGTTTAAAGAGTCCCAAAAGAAAAATATCTCATTTGTAGGCAAGGATGAAGCTCTAAGAATTGCTGACATGAACCAGGGCTCTTGCTGAGATGCTGGTTTTATGTTTGGTAGCCTTTCTCTAGGTAGCAGTAAATCTGCTTGACAAACTGTTCCATGTAGGACCAGGACAAATTGTAAATCAGGATAGTCTTTTCATTTTGACTATCCTAAAAAAAAAAAAAAAAGTGTACTGTAATCTGCTGGCCTTATGTGAATGGAGGCAGATCACACTTATTTTCAGAGTATGAAATTCAGACTCAGTTTTATCCCTTTCCACCTTCTCCCACCCCTATATCTCAAATATTTTTATGTGATCCCAGAAGGGTATTTTTAATTTACACATGTGCTACAGACGCTGAAGTGGCAAAGTCTCTTTTCAGTCTTGATAACAACTCCATTATCTCTGTTGCCTCTCTTTTTTTCTGACACCACTGCATATTTATTTCTGGATGCTGAATAAGTTGAATGTGTGGGTGAGCTTTAAAATTGAAATGAAGGCAAAAAAAGGATATAAAGCTTAGCAGAGCTTATAACACTGCCATAATAATAATCCACGTTAAAGACATATCAACAGGACTCTCCAAAAGACTTAAAGTTCTTCATGCTCTCTTACCCATTATTGTTCTCATGATGCTTTAATATAGAAAGAGTCTCTCAGTCTCTTTATCAGGACTCAGGACTTTTAATGCAGGAACTTACCAGAGTGGTCTGATTGGAAACTCTAAGTTCTGTGAACTTTAATTTTCAAGTGTACTCCAGGTTGAACCTGAAATTAAACTGTAAGTAGTATTTATGAAGATGGAGTAAATTCAAGTCCCAGCATTGATATAATTAAGGCAGATGAATAGGTTTTTTTATAGATTCCTTTGAAATCTGTAAATGAACTTGTTCTCTCCCATAATCCAGCCCTGGTTAAATAAATGGCTCTTATTAAAGATGAATTCTAATACATATTCTTTTATTACTCACAAGTCCACGTGAAGAGATTGATAGATGAAACCATATACCATCCTCATAAAATCATGCTTTACTAAGGTTGAACCATTAAGTGGGACACTTTCATTAAATCATCAAATATTAAGCATTAATGAAGATCACCTAGATACAGACTTATTAAGGGCATTAATACAATGGTTACACTATTACAATAAACTCAGAGAACTACAGAATTTATTCAGCTTTTTCTGTAAGTGATCAAAGTTTCTAATACGAGTTATGGTGAGTGAAAGTGTTGTAGTCAAATGATGTCATTAAAACACATTTTTGTGTGACTCAAATTTTTTCATTTTAGTTTCCATTTTATCCACCTCAGGTAAACACTGTAAAACCCCAAATATGCTCTGCACAGCATCAATTTGCTCTTTACTCTGTTCCATTTCTGCCCTTTACTAATTCACTGGTGATAGGGCAAAGTGGTCCGAGTTATAGCTACTGGTTCACCATTGCTTACAGCCGAAATTTCTTCTGTCCAGAGAGATGCAGAAAGTTAAGGACTCAGATGCAAACACTGATGCACTGTCATTGAGACATGTGGAAATCAGACTCTATAACCACAGAGTAGTTATAAAGCAGTGCTGCGCACACACCGGATGCAGGGCAGATGTTCCCACCTAGCCTGAATACCGGGGGGCAAGAAAGGCATGTGCTTAAAGAACAAGCTGCTTGCATATGCATTAGATGTCCAAGAAAAGTTCGGGTTATTACAATAAGTGCCCAATGTGATTGACATCCCCACCCTCACCCCAAGTCTCAGCTCTTTTACACATGTGTATCTCTCTGTGGTCTTTCTGATGAAGGCCATCATATTATTTTCTTGGACTTGGGTTAGGATAGAGGATGCTTGGCTGGCTCTGGTTGGTTGTCTCATCAGCAACAACTCTGTTCACCAATCTGCTGCTTCTTCATTAATTTGTGGTTTTACTGTTCAAGCCTGCTACCTTGCATTCCAGAGGTAGGATAGCTAACAATATTGTTTGGAAAAAACAGGAGACTCGCTGTCTGCACTAATTGTCTAAGTTTATAGAAAAGCATCTGTTATCAGCAGTGAGAACCTGGCTTAGCAATGTCAGATCTGCAGCTGCTGATTCGAAACCTCATGAAAGCAAATAACTTTTAACCTAACTTACTTTCCTTAATTTAATTGCTTGGTGAACTTCCACCTAGTAAGGCCTACTTTTCCATCACTGCTCCGTGCATCTTATTCATCTCCCCTCAAGCCTGAGTGTAGAGGTGCTGTCTACGAAAAGCACTAATTCATTGCTGGTCCAGTGAAGTAAACTTCCAAGTAATGTGATATCTCTGGACCCAATATGATTCAAGTTTTTTTTTTTTTTAATCTTCTAAAACAGTTCTAACGAAGAATGAATGGGCATACAAGCTGCTTAATACTCTGAAAGGTCTTGGCCTCATTGCACAGATGACAAAGTGGTTCAGCTGAGCATGCCTGATCATACAGTAGGACAACATAACTCTTCCAAAGCTTGGGAATCTTAAAGAGTTCCTTGGGCTAATTGAGAAAAACATGCATGAAATCAATCAATTTTCTTAGTTTTTTTTTTTAGTTGCCATTAATTACAGGCAGAAAAAAACTCATCTGGGAATGATGGTTATTCAGGAAGGTTCAGTGAACCCATGACTTCTCAGGTAGCAACTGCATAAAATATATTTATCCCTCAGGACATTAAAAAAAAAAAAAAAAAAAAAGGGCCTGATTCAAAAATGCAACATGTTTAACATTTCTTTTATTGTTTTTCCCTCTTGTTCATTTTCATAGGAATATTTTTGATTGATTAAAACTACAGGTTAAAACCAACTTCTCCCCTACAGCTCCAAAAAAAAAAAAAAAAAAAAAAAAAAAAAAAAAAAAAATCATGGGTAAGTTACATTTCTGACAGATTTGCATCATGTGAGCCTTTAGCTTTCTCCTAGCTTCATATTTCTGCTCTAAGCAGTTTTAAAAGAGGCCTGCATAATTGCTTGAGACCCCAGCAGCCCTTCAACACTCTTAGCCCAGTGCCTGTTTTTTCTGGCCCGGGAGTTTGGAGCAGCTGCACAGATTCCGGGCTCGGGGCTGCCTTGCCTTTGTTGCTTAGCCTAGTGTCTGCTGCCAGCCTTTTGTTTCATCTCTGTTCATCTTGTTCCCTCAGCTTGGCAGGGCGTCTGCGGATCAGCAACAACAATCTTATGTTCCTGGCAAAAGTGTTACTGTTGATCCACCTTCTTCAGGCTACAGACCAGCTGTGATGTTTTACAGCAGCTTCAGTTATGTATCTGTACTCCCTTGCAGCTGGTGTCCATACAGTTTCCCTTACTAAGAGGCCAGTCCAAAGCATTCCCTGGGAAATATGGCTATGGCGAACAAATAAGAACTCTGTTGTACTTGCTCCCCAATGCATACATTAAGGTCAGATGTGTGCTTTTAAGATTTCACCTTTGATGAAATCTACACAAAGTGTGGCATGAAGATCAGACCTGAATGTCACATATTTTGTTGGAGGAGACCATTATTCCGTATCTGCTAACTAACATACATGCAGGATTTGCTGTTGTTGTTTTTGTTTGTTTGTCTTATATTTTTTTAGTTCCTTGCTTAATGTGAGTACATTCAGACTGAATCAGATGGTTAAGAATCTAAGCAAGAACATTGTAGCATGGTTATGTTAGGAAAAATAGAACTCAGTCATCTCAATAGACAAAAATTTCTTAAAAAATGCTTAAAGAAAATGAAAATTCACAAAAAAGTAAGTACTTTGGAGATAATCTGAAAAAGTATTTATTCATTTATGTATTTATTCATTCATTTAAACATTTTTTAAATTTTGTTATTCTCTTTTTAGTTCTAGTCTGCAGTTTAACCTGAGAAGGGAAGGATGAAGCAGGAACACTCTGAATAACAGTGTTCATTCAGTGCTAGTCTTGTCTCTCTCACGTTGTTTAACTGGCATTAAATACATTCCGGATACTGCACCATGTGTGCTAATCTGATTTTCTGTACATACCAGAGGAGGCTTTCTTTTTCTGTAATGTGTGTTTGTATGCACATACATTCATGGCTGAAAATTCAAGATGAAAATATCTTCTCATGAATTACAGAATCAAACACTCTGGAGCATCACTGGCTTTCGATAGTTTTGCTGTAATAGCTGCTCCTACTTTGAAGTACCAGTACATGGAAGATGCTTCTGATAGCAAGAGATGGATGAATAAATCAGTCACTTCTTCATGTTACAGTTGTTGTCAGTCTCATAGTGAACTGTTTGGAAGTGAACAAATTATTAAACTGATCAGAAAACATTTGGTCCAATCCTGTAAGTTAAAATAATTTGATTTTTTTCTGGTCAAGAAAAACTTGTTTAGCTATAGGGATTTATAGGGACTTGGACTTCTTGCATTCAGAGTGACAGGCAGTGAAAAGAGTCCATCACAAATTCCTCCAGGCTGCACGCTGCATTGGAAGCAGTGTCTGCACCTGAGCTAGTCCATTACAGGTGGTATGTTAACATATCAGGCTGTGCTGAGAGGGAAGTCAGGCTTTCTGCTCTGTGACTGCCCATTAATTCAGCATTTGTCTATCTCCGTTGAGATCAGACCTGTCCTTGGGCTGACACACCCTATTCTGGCTTCCTCTGAAGAGTTAGAGAGGAAAATCAGGTTTCCTTTTCTGCTCTGGAGAACCGCATTCAGCTGGGAATGCCTTCCTCAGTAGATCCATCACTGCTTCTTTTCTACAAATTTGTAAAAAGGTCACAGACTTAGCAGACTTCTTATCTGTGCATGAAATGAATAGGGAAATACCAAAGTGCTGTGATGCATTTGAAGCTAAGAGTTGGATTAAATTTACCCCAAATACAAAATACAAGTTAAATGTTTAGCTGCACCTCCTCTTACATGTACTGAAACACACAGGGGAAAGAAAACTTGTACACTTGTTATTGCTGAAACAGAAGTGTGCCTAGAGTTGAAGTCCTGCCTCTAGATCTAATATCTTACATATGATGTCTGAGATATCAAATTTGGAGATAGCCAAGACAGAATTAAATAAGTTATCAGCAGTCTGTCAAGATTGGGCAGCAATGTCATCTGATCCAGACTGCTTTTTAGGTGAAGTCCATATCCTTGGCCTCAACAACACACCCTTTCTGTATGTACATAGTTCACCCTGAAAATGCCTCCTAATTTTTTCCTTGGAAATTATGACAGGTACAAAGACCCCAATAACACTATTGATAGAACAAGTTCCCAGCTGCAAAATGCCATTAGCTGTGCATTTTCATCTGCAGGAGCCTGTGTATTGTGCTCATAAAAATCTGCACCAGTGGAGGTGGTCCACTTTCTCTGTCACCACTCCTGAAATACCACACTCTGCTCATATCCACTGTTTGATCTCCACAAATGTTCAGCAAGCATCAATGAATGCCAATGGGTGTCATTTTCTTGCACACAGAGGAATTCAGTGACACATCTTTACTCCATCTGCACTTCCATGTCAGATACTGTTGTGTCAGAAGACCCCTCTGCTAAAATCTGTTACACAGCAACAAAATGTAATGAGATACTGATGGGAAGGTACAGCCTCTCCTGCCAACATCTGCTTCTGACCTCATGCTCCTCCCCTCCCCCTCCCCCCCCCCCAAAAAAAAGAGGCATTACTTTTGGAGCAGTTCTCATATAATCACAGCTCTTGAGTATGGGAATTCATGTTGATCTTTGCTGTACCAGTATGAAACAGTAGCAAGGAGGTTTTGTCAAAGTTTTTCATTGAACAATAAAAAAAGAGACTGGAAAGTAAAGGCGACCTCATGAGTCAATGTTCTGGCCTCAGCTACAGCTGAGCTGTTCCTGACAGATGTTTGTCCAACAGCTCCTAGCTTTCTGATCCCAGCAAGTCTCTACTGTTTGCCTGAACTTATTCTGTTATGAATCAGATGCTATCAAGTCTCAGCAAGAGATCAAAAGTTCTCTTTAAATCAGAGGCTGTACATTGTACGACAAATTATGGACATTAGATGAGGGATTGTTTCAGAAAAAAAAAAATGAATAACTGAACTAGACTCCATTATCGTAACTGAAAGGTCTTCTTTAAAATAACTTAGGATTTAATAGAAAAAAAAAGTAAGTACTACGGTATGCACTGAGATTTAATGAAAAATCCCCACTAAAGTAAAAGAACAATGACCAAAATCAGTAATTTAAAGGTTTTAAGAGTGTTTATAGTGACACATGGGGATCCCACATGAATAACAGTTAATAGTTACTTAAATTACTAAAAGTTATTAAAAATAATTAAAGTACTGTCTGAAAGACACAGTATAAGTGCAATGTATTTTTGGCACAGCGTCTCTCACCAGTGGTGCGTTAAGGTCTGAGGAGCGCACTGCGCTCAGGATCCTGCAGATGCAGAAAGCGTGCTGCAGAGGGCACCATTTGCCAAGAAAATCGAAACAAGCGCAAGAGCAAGCTTAAAGATCACACCGGGCACTTTGATCCGCCTGTTTTGTTACTCATTTTAATCAGGTATGAAGTATGGATTCAGTTCCTTCTCCACCAAATTCATAGATCTGGAAATACCTGCAGTCTGAATTTTTCTCAGCATAATGCATATTCCTTTTCTTTCTTCTTCTTCTTCTTCTACTTCTTCTTCTTCTTCTTTTTTTTTTTTTTTCCTGAAAAAAAACCAAACAATATTTACTGAAACGATACTCTGACAAAATGTTATGTCGAGACAGGCAGTTTCTATGGTTTGAATTTATTCTGCTGTGTAATAAATCACTGGAAAATGAAGTAGAGTCGAGATATAATCTTGCAGAGACTAATATTGTACAGTATTTTCCACACACACACACAAAAAAAGTTAATAAAATAACTGAACAAGATAAGATGTTCAAGTTCACCATATTAATGTCTCCAGAGAAGATGAATGTATCACTCTCTGTCTGTACCCAGGGTGCTTTGTATGTTAATTTAAACGCAGCCATCCTGCTGGTAATAATCTACATATTGTAAACTCTCTGATGGATGTTGCACAATAAACAAATTCGGAGTTTTCATGGGAATTAAAAGGGAGGTAGGAAGATATCAGGTAAAAGAATGAAAATATGATCTGAGACGTGGAGTTTTCAATATCAGTACATCACAGTATTTCAGCCAGAGTCTGACTGCATATTTTATCACAGTAGGTAGCTTTCAAAATTATTTATGAGACTTGCAGAACACTTAGTGTACCAAAGAAAGGACAAATCACTTCTGCTCAGTCTATGCTCATGCTAAATTCTCACTCATCTGTAGCGAGTTTCAGGAAAAGCTTCCCCTGTTTTCTTTCTGAGGAAAGCAGCACGACTGTGATAGCAACCAGTGTCAGGCATTTAGTAGCTCAGCACACTCACCCATGCACACTGACAGGGCAGAGACATAGTCTTCTCTTCCAGCTCTGTGGGTATAGGTGGCAGCAATACAAACTATGCCAGCCTGCCAGTGGAAGCTGCTCCTAGCAGCCTCGTGGTGGCTCTTTGCTTGACCAAAAAAAAAAGTGGGGGAATGTGCAATCATCAATTTTATGAATGTTAGTTTGAAAGGAACTTTTATTCCTATCTCCAGTTACATTGTTGAGATCTTTGAATATTGCTAATAAACTCTGGGGATTAGATTTGATTATAGTTGGAAGACTGAAGCAGACTCTCTGTTCCATTACATTAATCAGGAAAATCTGAATATTGATCCAAGTGACAAAGTCAAACCTCACCAACCAATTCCATGCTGGTGCCAAAAGTATATTATTCCAGTAAATATAAATCCTGCATAGCAGCCATAAAAATGCATTGAGAGGTGCTAGGCCTACAAGACACGTGCCACTTGCTTCAGTCCCTGGAAGCATGGAGGCTGCAGAGGGACTGGGTTGGCACCGTACCTGGTTGGTTTTCCAAGCTCTGCATGGAGCTGGAGGTTCTCCCTTCTTCGGACAATGTGGTGAGAGCTGCCACCAACATTGCACATATTCTTTCTTTCATGATCTTAACGGTAAAAAATTTGTCAGCTGAGGAAAAGAAGCCAGGAAAAAAATCACACCACTGTATTATTAGAGAATAACATGTAATCCCTGTGCTTTCCCAACATTTACTATCACTCTTTCAATCCTACTCCATCAACCATAGATGTCTGCTGCACACATTTACCAATTCCTTCTTTGCTGTGTGTCATATGAAGGTAATAAACTCTTACATGGCCATCTTCACATGAAGTTTTCTGGTGATTTTATTCACATAAAAAATAAAAAAATTATAAAAAATCAGAGTGACTGGGAAGCGTGTTGGGTCATTACAAGGGAAATAAAGTGCTATGCCTCGAAGTGGAAAGGGTTTCCTTTCTGAATTTTGCAAAAAGCAATCAAAATTTCTTGTGTACTGACTTATCAAATTACAGCATGTCTACATTTGAGAATGTTTTTAGAAGACATAAGATCATTTAGACACTAGGAATGGCATAAATATAGAAATGGCACAACAGTATGGTAATTCATTTTTAAACAGTGAAATAAAAAACCCTAAGTGTACAGTGGTGGTAAATAAGATCATGTACATTTGAAAAAAGCAAGGCTGCTTTGCTGTTTCCTCCAACATGATACCTTTCATGTTGTTAATTTGTCTTGCTCTGCCAGAACTAAGGACACAAGGAGAAAGAAAGACAGAATAATGCTTGCAAGATTTTGCTCTGTCAGAATTCAGCTTCAGCTTTAGTAATGCAGTCTCCTATTTATTTCTGCTTTATTCATTTTCTGTATAACAATGGACTGGTTCTGAGTATAGCAAGTTTTCACTGGCTTCTACTTAAGCGCATCCTAAGCTTCCCATAATATCTAAAGGACCTTTTACATCTCCTACCTCTGCTGTAAGCAATCGTGATGCTTTGGTCACAGAACTAAGCCACTGTCACGGGTAAGAAATGGAAGGAGGCCTTCAGAAGCCATCTCCTGTCGCCACTAGGCCAGGATTAATTAGCTCTAGCTGTTAGTGTTACCCACAGCTGTTAATGAAGAGAGCAGCACTACCAGCCACTGACCTGAAGGGATGAGCAGTGTTGGAGCCTCACAGTGTTGGGCCGGGGAAAACTTGGCAGAGGCTAAACAGCCTTGCTTGTCTAATGTGGACCAGTTTTTTACGACCTGCTTCTGCAGGCTTTGGAAAGAAGGGCTTGTGATGACAGTAGTCTTCTGATTTCATTAATCTTCCATAGCAGCACCAGGACTAGCAGAACACGTCTGTGATCATGCTGTATTTCTCTTTCCTTGACTAATGCCTAGGCCAGCCATGTCCACCCCACAGCTGATAAGCCACATGAGGCCCAGCCCAGACCATGCTGTAGCTGCCCCATGTCCTGTGCCATCACAGCAGCCAATCTGCCCTGCCAACTTCAGAGAAATGCATGTGGCATGACATGTCTTTTAAAAGGCACAGAATGAAATGTTAGCAGTTAACATAGCTCAACAGGGAACCCAAGATAAGATTAGCTTTTCTGAAAGTGCAGTACTAACTTTGAGCCAGACAATAGGACAACTTCCTATTATTTTATTGAAGTAAACCCAACTGCAGCAGGCTCAAGGGAGATGAAATAAAATTGAGCCATAAATAATCACTTATAAGCATTTGTCTTTGTTCCCTTGAACTTGTTACTGCAGTCAGGTTTGCTGTAGCAGACTAACAAAACATAGTCTTTTGTTGCCTGTGTAAGAGAGCAGCATCAATACATCCACTTGGTGCTGCTTTTCCCCTTGGAGTTACAAGAATTCATTTTGCTAATTTCAGTGAGTAATGGAGTTTTACAGAGGAATTGGTGTGATTGCTGGTGAACTGTATCAAGAGATGTTTGTAGTGAAGAATTTTCAATGTTTTGCATCAATACAAAGCTTTTCTTGTGTCTTACGTGCACATTCAGCACCTCTGTTTTCACAAGAACATTCTAGCATGTATATTTTTCAACATGATTTTGTTCACACTGCCCTTCAAGTAAGTGAACCATCCTGCTTTATCTCTTCAGCACAGCAAATTGGCTCGATGGGCAAACCCAGATCCTGGCACACTGCAGTGGTTCCTTCCCACTCAGCCCTGGGCCAGATGTGTGCAGGCTGCAGGTTGTGAAATGGTGTTGCAACTTGTAAGTCTTTGAAGTGGGTCCAATTACTCCATTACCATTCTTGCCTCAAATTGCTCCCCATCATATATCCCTGATCCTCAGCATATTTTAACTGCACTTAAGGCTAAAAATAAAATAGGAAGAATGTCACATAACACTAATGATTTTTCTAAATAATCAGTGATAATGTGATAAGAGCTTATGAAAGGGAAATGTTTATGGATTATGTGACTGTATTGATGTACTAATTACATATCCCATTCTATAAGTGCTTTTGTGTGTTCTTATTTGACTTTCGTAAACACTGCCAGGGGATATAGCATCAGATGTTATCATTGCAGCAGAAGAAACAAAAATTGCCTCCATAGCCTTGCCTCCTGAAGAAACAAAATTAGCTGGAAATCAGTAAATTAGTAAATACTTTACCTGTATACTTGTTTGTGTGAATCTGAAACTTGAAGAACTTTGCAAACAAATATAAACAATCAAGTAAACAAATAAAAAACCATTGGAAACATAATTTAAATTTCTTTTCAGGAAAACAGTAGGCTTCCTCTTGCATGTTGCAGAAGAATTCTACAAAAGTGGTTCCCTGAAAATGGATAAAATGCGATTAATCTGGAGGGAAAGGGGAAGGGGAAGGGGAAGGGGAAGGGAAAGAGAAAGGGAAAGGCAAAGAGAAAGGGAAAGGGAAAGGGAAAGGGAAAGGGAAAGGGAAAGGGAAAGGGCCAGCTACAGGACATTTCGATTAACATAAACTTTCAAAGACAAATGATTGTTTAGAAATATTCTCAATTAGTGTAATATACATTAGGAAAATCAAGTAAACATTCTCTTGAATATAAAAGTGCAGGTTTCCTGCTATTTCAGAGCAGGTTAATGTGGCTGTAGCATTAGGGACATATTTACAGAGTATTTGTGAAGGACTTTCCCAGCAGGTGTAGGTATGTGCAGCACCCCCTGCATGCAGACCCTGCTGGCAGAGGGCCTGCCTGAGCTCCTTGGGCTGCAATCAGCTCCACTAGAACACCTGTTGTTTGGTCACACACAGAGCTGTACAGGCTTTAGGTGAATGCAGGGATGGATCCTGAGGCTCAACACATTAGCATCCTGTAATCAGCATGACAATATATGGAATATTCTCATGTAAAATATCAGCTCCTTTAATCTCATGCCATCAAGGAAGTTTAGCTAAATGTTATTCCCACTATATGGATGAAAACGAGCACTTACTTAAAAAGCCTAAAAGCCTCAGAATCAAGACTTGTATCCTCACAATGACTTTGTAAGTTTAAGACCAGTAAATTTGTCCATGTTTTTCAGAAAAGCAATTTCCTAGCATTTTACCTCAAGGTCTGTCTCATGTTCCTTGTTTTATATAAATATATATACATATTGTTTGTAAATAGCATGTACTGTTAATAAAAAATATGAACAGTTTCAGGCAATGGAAAAGAACATATCTTAATTTACAAGGGCATATCCATGGGAATTTAGGAATTTAGGTCAACCTTGTAGTAATGACCTTCCTTCTTTTGGCATCTAAGCACTACTTCCTTCTGTGGGATTTGAAGTCTTGTTTTAGTGGATTGCCATTATGACAACCTGTGTATTGTGGCTTTAAATTACTATGTGGGTTGAAGTCTACTGAATGAAAGAAGAAAATCAACAAAAGAAATGTTTCTGGCCAGATGCTTGCAAACAAATATGTTTCCCTGAGGGTGAGAAATAAAATGCATCTTATTAAATCACATCATAAATGACCCATGTAGCACAGTTTATTTTACATTACCTAAGTAAAGAGGTACTGAGCCAAATAAATCAAGGTGAACAAGGTAATAATTGTTCCTCTTTTTATATCACCTAAAATATGGAGGTAATGAAGGAAATGTGATTATAGTGAGAATACTTTATTAGTAATAGGCTTTTCTTTCATTATTTTTTCCAAGAAATCATGTTCGCTGCGGATATGGAGACACTTTTCCCTGTACTTTCAACCTGACATTTCATATATTTGGAGGGGAGAACTCTGTAGTTGTAAAAAAAGATCAAGCACATTATGTAGTTCACTTTTTTTTTTTTTCAGAGTACGGATTTTACGAGTTGGATTTGTTTTGAAATTTTTCTCATGACTTCTGGCTGTGAGAAATCGTACGTTCAGGAAGGGGTCAAAACATCTCTTGAGTGCTTGTATTAAAATTTTTATGATTTCTGGAAACTGAAGAACACCATAGATTCTTTCTTTCATGTGCCAACTAGTTTTATTGAAATAAATGGAATTACTTAATGGAGGTTATGTGGTGAATCTATTTCTTAACTGAACTGTGTACTGTAGCCATTAGTCTTCAGTAGGATTAAGATTTCACAGAGTAGCAAATTAGATTTAATCATTACAGCTAAGTAAATGAAATAGCAATATGGCCTGGAGTAGCAAATGACCTTAATTAAGATTAAAAATATTAAACAAAGAGAAATATATCTTCCTGATCAAGATTAATCATGCACTTGCCAGATCTAAAGCAGAATTAGATTTTTAAAGGTGCATATAAAGAGGCTGGTGGTTTGAGATTCAATATTCAAACCAGCTTGCTGAAGAACACCCTTAGTGGCTCAGACCCAGGTCATCTTAATTCAGTGTCCTCTCTCATAGGTCAGCCAGCAGCAGAATTATGAAGAGATCTTCTCTTGGGATACTTCTACATGAGCTTCTTTATGGCCAAGAGTTTGCACTGAATTTTAGCCATCATATTTAATTTGTATTGATGGACCTGATGTCTCTGATTTTGTTTAAATGTTTTGCTAACTCTTCCACATTTTCTATGCAATGTCTTCTGCAGTAGAATTTCACAATCTGCCAAAAAACCCCAAAAAACTGCCAAAACCAAAAAAATAAAACCCCACCCAAAACAAAACAAAAGAAAAAAAATAATTTCTGTATGCTTGTATAGAGTTTGAATCATGGTATTAGGAAGTAGTAACTATTTAGTTTCTGGTCAACAGATGTTGCCTGGCTGTACGGAGACTGACTGTATCTCAATGATCATGTTTACAATGAGACAGAAGTTGTGGGCTGCACTGTCCTTGTGTGTTATAGATGGTGTATATTGCTCTTCCAGTTATCCAGTTTCCTGGTAAAAAGTGTTAGTTTTGCTGCTAAATGGAATTCCGAGTTCTGACCGAGTTCTTCAATTTTTAAAATATTGTATCTGTATTTTAACCACTAGTCTGGGTTCAAGTCATCAGTTATGTCTTTCTCACCCACAGCCTTCCTCATCAGCTGTACTTTCCCCCATGCGTGGGGAAAAATGCACCATCTGTGCTTCTGCAGTTGTACTGTTCTGCACATATAATGTGGATGGATTTTGAAGAAAAACTCTAGATTTAATCTGATCTGTTCTGAAGGTATGTATCTTTACTCCTCCTACTGAAATAATTTTAGATTCCAGTTGACCATTCATTCAGATTTCTGAAGGGGTCATTTCTTCCTAAGCTGTAATTTTGAATGAATTGATCACTTGTGCTGTCACTTATCTCTGCAACTGCACTGTGCAAAATGGCTCTCTATGAAGGGTGTCATGCAAAACAAATATGTATCTTATGAGCTAATCATGTGAATGGGCAGTTCCAGACTCTGTGGGCCAGCTCCTCACAGTGATGCCAGTTTCTGCATTGGATTTAACTTCTCCTCGTGTGTTATGTGTTAACAGTAGAAAAGGTCAAGGCCAGCTCAAACACAAAAACAAGAGGAAAAGGCAATGAGAGAAGCTGTTAGCAATCCAGTGCAAGCCTTGGCTATTCTGTTAGCTAAGTAACAGCCAAAATTCAATCTCTTTTCTCCAAGGAAGCCTGTCAAGAATGAACTGGATACGCAGACCTGCTTGTCCTCCCCCAAGGGAGCAGTTATCAACACAGCACAGTGGGCTGTAATCTACATTTCCCATTTACTGGCAGGTGTGAAATAAACTGAGACTTAATGAAGTGGTTTGTAATTCTTTTGGGATGAAAAATCATTCTGTAAGTAGCATCAATCTCAGTGGCGCTGGTGACTCCACTGTCTGACTGTAAAGTGTGGATAAGATTTGTGAAATTCCTTCTATAATTTAGACATCCAAAGCACCCCAAATTCACCTTTACACAAAGCTCATACCTCCTAAGAATACTGTTTTATCCTCTCACATCATCCCCATACATTATAAATGATTTTCTAGAGACAGAGTTGGCTCAAGAGGCAAATACTTGGGAGAACAGCGGAAGGACTTGGGGCCAAGTCCCACCAGCTGTCCAGAGACACAATTAACCAATTTGTGCATCTGTGTTAACTTTATCCTGCCAACCAATTTGCAAAACATGTTGATTATTTTGATCCCCTATAAAATAGTACTTTTCAGGATGAATTTCCTTTTTGTAAGAAGAAGGAACCAGCTAACCAGTAGCAGAAATATTAAAACTTTGTAAGGCTTTTAATGGTCAAATAGAACCAATGTGTTACATTACTGCATTAGATTACAATAGGCATAAAACAAAAAGCTGACTGAACCATCACAGGGCTGCAGCCCATGCCTTAGCACCATCTGCTGAAACAGGAATGATCCTCTCCTCTGTTCTGCTCTGTGTTCACCCCAAATGTCTCTCCCTCACTGAAATTAGTAATTATTTTGGGTACAGGCCAACAGGAGAATAATGCAGGTAATTGAGAATGGTTTCAAAAGATTAGTTTTCAGCTAAATGGCTCTGTGCAAAGGGTCTCTCTGGGCTGTCTTGACAGCCTTTCGGTGTAGGTCAGTGAGGATAATAAGCAGTACTTGCCATGAGTCATTTCTGACAGGATTCAGGACTGAATCAAGGAACCTGGTGCAGAAAGCCAAAATGCAATCAAAAGGGTGGTTAGTCTTTGTGCTCTTGGCAAATGAGCAATACCTGGTTGTAGCTGGTGGCTTGAAGCCATGATTGAATTGTGTATGGATTTTGTTTGTTACCACTGAAGGCAGCAGAAGAATAAATGCTGCTTTTGTATGCTGTTTGTTGTTGTCAATTGGTGGCTTCCAAGGCAGCCATTCCGGATTGCTCTGCATATTTTGCTAGTATGAAACAGGGAATTAAGAGGATTGCTTTGGTAAAAATATTTTTATTTTAAAGTCGGTTGTAATTGAAAGAATTAGGCCATATCCAAAAAACATGAAACAGATTGTGCTGAATATGATGTGTTATCTTAATCAAATATGTCATTTGAAGGGGAACCAAATTTGGTCATTGCTCTATTGCCACTACATGATCATTTACTAGAAGCCAGCAAACTAAGCACTGCTTGTTAAAATCTGAGTGACCTTTTCAAGGCTGAGTAGAGTGCTAAGGATGTTAAATGAGTCACGTTTCCTTATCTGGTGTGACAGATGTTTGATTTGGTTGACATTTGCAGGATTGCACAAACAGTTATGACTTCAATTGTTTATTCATCAGAGGCTGTGAAGTTATCTGATGGCGCACATATACTGTTTGATTTATTTGTTTGGTTTGGTGCTATTGGCTGTCTCATGTAAGTTTGTCAGCGTTTAAAAAGGCGTAAGTAGCAGTTGTATTCTTGGTAGAAAGGTCATTTTTTCCTGGCATTTTAAGCACTAATACAGTGTACTAGCAGTGTATTAGGGAAGCCAGACATATAACAATTTTTGAGACATTACAGAGGAATCAAGCAATCATACAAACCTTCATGAAAAGTCCTCAAATTCTGAGCTTCACCAAATGAAGGAGTGCTCTGCTCATCTGACTGCTCTTTGAATTGCTGATTTGTGTCTGCTGGATAGTTTATTGGGATTTCTTTCCCTTTACTTTGGCATTTGTCCAATAAATCTATTTTTTTTTTTCACACGTTTGGGAATGTAGATCAATTTTCTTCTTATAAGTTTTCTTATAGCAGTACAGTGATGTTAAAACATTGTATTTTGAAAATAAGAGGTGTGAGGATGACTGAAATCCCTTGGACTTGTATATAAAACTACTTGGAGTGAGCAAAGAAATTGAGTAAGAATTAGAAAATATTTATTTGAATTTTGTAGCACTAAGTATGTGGCCATTTTGTGCAGAGAAGGAAGCTGTATGAAAGTGCAATTTTGTGAGTAGCCAATGCAGAATAAGTGAAAATATTAACAGGAAATTTTTGCAAGTAATTTTAATTTCTTCATTCTAAATATCTTAATTCCCACCCAATAAATACTATTTATCTGAAACAGAAAGAAAATCCATGCACTTCAGATACTTTTGTAAATTGTTGTCCTTACAACAACATACCCAAACTATAGAAAGAAAGAAAATTGCTTACTATAAAAACATTCATCAAATATAAGTAAATAAAATGGTGTCATAAAACAGTGACATAGTTTGTTTGGTTTTTTTTTTCCCCATGTACAAATGTTTCAACGTCCCTTAAGAACCCAAAGGTATTTCTTATCTAGTTGTCCTTATATCTAATGGTCATTTTATAGCTAAAAAGAAACCTTTTTTTTTTTTTTTTTACCACACTTTTTAAGGAATTCAGCATTTTTAAAAGAATATGCATATGTGGTGGATTGACTACATCTGACCATCAGATGCCCACCCAGCCGCTCCCTCCCACTGACTCCTAAGCTAGACAGAGGAAAGAAACATAATGGAAAAACCTCATGGGTCAGGACAAAGGCTGTTTGTAGAAAAAAAAACCAGAAAACTCAACAAAGGTCATATGCAGAAACAAAGTGAAGAAGATTTATTCTCTACTCTACATCAGCAGGTGATGTCCAGATGCTTCCTGGGAAGCCAACTCCTGTCAGACTCAGTACAGCATACATTTCAAGAAATGCAATTATCTTCTCCTAAGTCTGAAAATGCTTGGCAAGAAAAGCATGATCATTCCTAAGTTACTTATGTTCTGCTCTAAAAATCTGCTTTACATTTCTTCAGCAGTGTCACCCTTTCCAGCTTAAAATTACATTTACTTTGCAGCATGACAAAATCACAGAGGAATAAAAACAAAGAGCTTTGGTCCTTTTTCAGATTTTGAATGCTTTAGAATACGATAGTAGAGTAGATAGTAGGGTAGATTAGAGTAGAGTAGAGTAGAGTAGAGTAGAGTAGGATAGTTCAAACATCAAGTTCCTGACCACTTCAGAGCTAACCAAAAGTGAGAGCATATTACTGAGAACATTATTGCAGTGCCTCAACACTTGACAGGCACGAGGCTTAGACCACCATACTAGAAAGCCTGTGTCAAAGTCTGACTACCCTCAAGTTACAGAAATGTTTCCCAGTGCCCAGTTCGACTCTGCCTTGGAGCAGCTCTGTGCTATTCCTGTCCAGCCATTGGTGCCCAGGAGCAGAGCCCAGCATCTCCGTCTGCTTCCCTCTTCAGAGAGCTGCAGAGAGCAGTGAGGTCATCTCTGGGCTTTCTCTCTTCCAGACCGGGCAACCTGAGTGTCCTCATCCTCTTGATGCAGTGCTATCATCAGGTCTGGTGCTTCCTCTGGATGCTTTCAAGGGCACTATGGGGGATGGAATGGCACATAGTGCTCAAGATGAGGCTCCGCCAGTGCTAAATATAGCAGGAGAATCACATATTTTGCCTGGCTGTGCTGTGCTTATTGCACCCCAAAATGCATTTTGGTCTCCTGGCTGCCAGGGGACACTGCTCATGCTTAGTCTCTGTTACCAGTACCCCCAGACCTCTTCCTAGTGAGCTGCCCTCCAGCCGCCTGTTTCCCATCTGTGCCTGTATCTGACACTGCATTGTCCCAGGTTTAATATATGGCCTTTTCCACTGCTGAACATCATGTCACTAACAACTGTCCAGTGCTCCAACCTATCTAGATCTCTTTACAAGGCTTCTCACCCACCCCGCCCCCTACCCTCAAAGGGAGTCAACAGCACCTCCCCACTTACTGTTATCAACACGAATGTCAAGGATACATCCATCGTTGGCAAAAATTTGGAACAGAACTGGCCCTAGAACTGAGCCCTACGGAACACCATCAGTAATGGGCCATCAGCCAGGTATACCCTCATTCGCTGCAGTCCTGCAAGCTCTATTGTCAAGCCACTTTATGACTCAACACTGTGTCCTTTTCATCTTACAGGTACACAATTTATCCAGAAGGATTCTGTGAGGGATGGTATCGTTGCTCAAATCCAGAAAGATTACATCCACCACCTATCATTCATCTACCTTATTGCAGAAGGAGATCAAATTACTAAGGTCAGATTTCACTTGGTGTACCCACGTTGACTGATAGTAATTTTATTCCTTAAGGGCATTTTGCAATGTTCCCCAGGACAATCTTCTCCATAACCATTCCAGAGCCTGAGGTTAACCTGATAGGTCTGTAGTTTCCTAGGCCCCCTCCTATGCCCTTTTGTTAATGGGCATTTCTTTGGCTAGCTTCTAGTCAGCAGAGACTTCCCCAGACTCCCATGACCTTTGGTGAATTGTTGAGAAATATCCAGCTCTAATATCCACTAATTCATTCAGCACTCAAGGTTGAATCCTGTCAGGCCCAATGGATTTATGAAGGTTGAGCTGATACAACCATTTCCTTACAATTTTGGTGATCACAGATGGAAAGCCACTGCTTGTTCAGTCATGGTCTTCCTACTCTGAGATGTGAGAAGGCTGAGATCTGGCTGTCAAGTAATGTAGCAAAAATAACATTGTGTACTCTATCTTTTCCTTCTCCTTTCTTGTTAGCTGACCATTTACTCCAAGTATCAGTCCAGTGCTTTCCTTTGATGTCCTCTTGCTGTTGACATAATTAAAATCTAATTTGTTGTCTGGTGCCACAGTGTACAGTGTAAGCTCAAGTGGGACTTCGGCTTTTCTCATCTGTCCCTGTAGATTCAAACTGCAGCACTATACCATCCCTGTGAATCTGGATGTGGCTTCCTTGCTTGCTAAATTTCATCTTTTTAAGATAAAAAGAAGCATAATGTGTCAGAAAAACCTGCAGAAGAGAATGATGGATGGGGAGAGAGTGGTGAATTTTGATATCCTGTGCGAGTAGCAGAGACATTGCAAGGCCAGGTGGCATATTGCCTCCTAAAGTGCTTCTGACTATTGAGTTCTACAGAAGGACTGGAAAAACTGTAAGTTTCAGCAGTTGAATGGGAGCCAATCAACCAATCAGAGAGCCAACCAATCAAATGGGAAAAGTGTCAAAAAGAGTTTCATGAGAAGAGCATTGCAAGAAATGGAGAAACTTTAGTTTTCATGTATTATTGAAATGGCCTGTGACACAGATTCTCGTGAAATAAAAAACTGGACGATTGAGTGTAAGCAGCAAAACAACTGTTTTTAATACACAGGCCTTTTTTTTTTTCTTCTTTTTTTCTTTGCCCCTAAATGATTTTCAGTATCATTACTTCCAGTTTTGAGGAAAGATCTCTTCTTAGATTGGTGTTCCTGAAGTGGGTTGGTCAGCTTTTTCTGAAAGATGGGCCTGTCTGAACAACTTTACATAGAGAATTCAAAATGAATACTTTGCATCACCAGTATTTCAGAAAATACAAGCCAGAAACAAGGAGATGCACTGCAGCTGCTTTGTTTTTGCATTTCTCACATAATTATAGGTGACCTAATTCAGTAACAGTTAAAGTAGCAGCAACTGAACTATAGATAGGAATCAAGTTCTGTTTCTTCAGGAAAAATAAAAACTATTCCAGGTACAAAAACCTTCATGACCTAGATAGCAAGGCTGGGAGAAATTCCAGCAACATTTCCCCTGCTCGTCTTCTTCACAGCAGTTCCTTCATGCCACTGAAATCCAAGCAGAGAGCCTGTAGCACTGCTTCTCTTTCCCACAAATACCAGTGTGCCTTACAGTGCCTCAGATCAAACAAACAGCACAATAGAGATTCATGTTCTGGTGCTAGGGAATGGGGCATTGAATAGAAATACCTGGGGCCAAATTAGACCCAAATCTTTCCCCCTTTTTTTTTTTTTTTTTTTTACCTTTTCTTCACCTGGTAGTTATTTTTTTAAAAAGTGTCAGCCTTTCCAGTCTTAACTTAGTACCTCTCATCCTGCAGTGCCCTCCACTTTCTCATCTTTAGTGTGATGGTTTCAGTTCTTTTAGTTTTTCTTTTCCATCTGTAGTCAATAAACTCACCTTGAGCTGTCTTACACTAGTTCGGTCAATAATTTTTCAAAGTCATCAATTTCTAAGAGAGAGCAAAGGTTTTATGTAATAATCCGAACTGAAAACTTCTGAAGAAGTTTAATAAATGAATTTTTCAGTCTCTAGTAACATATTTTTCTTCTACAATTTCACAAATCCTTCTAGAATTTGTATTTGAAAGTATTGTCATTTTTGATGTAGAATCTGCAGCTATTTTCTTGCCTGCATGATGTGACTTAGAGGGTGTTTGCATGGCTGTTGAAGTCCACAATTACCAGGAGAAAGCAGTAGTATGAAATCACCTCCCCACACAGGGCAGCTACTGTGCAGAGTATAAGAGCCCAAATGCAGTTTTCAGATTATGTTTAGATTATGTTGCTCAGAGCCCCGTCCAACCTGACCTTGAATATCTCCAGGGACATCACCTCCGGGCTTCCACCACCTCTCTGGGAAACCTGTGCCAGCGCCCTACCACTCTTACTGTGAAAAAATCCCACTCTTCCTGTTGCCTTCTTTGCAAATAACTGGAAAAATAATTTGAATTAACTCTTTAATGTATGAACTAGATGAAATGAGACTCATATATATATATATATTATTTTGTTGTTGTTGTTGTTGTTTATTTGCTATGTTTTCTGATAGAATTAAGTGTAACTGGCAAACTGGTTTACATCCATTGACTTCAGAAGAGTATTTACACTGAACCAATACAGGGGGTGACGCCGATGACGAGCTAAATGATGCTTGCCTATATCCTTCCTGTTTGTGCTGCCTTTTGAAAAGGGGCCCAGCTCTGAGAGGCATATACACCTCCTAAATGTAGTGAGTTAATAGCAAAACTGTTGCTGCTTGGCTGTAAAGAGTTCTTTACAATGTCAGAGTAAAGCAGAGACAGGGAAAGATATGGGAAGAGGGGAGCAGTATGACGTGGGGACAGATGCGCCCCCAGGAGCTCCTGGTTGGCTGCCCTCCTCCTAAGGCAGCGGTGCTGCAGGCTGCCATGAGGAAGCTTCATCAGGCAGGGGCTAAGTGAGATGGATCTTCTTCCGTGAGACAGATCTTTAGCTTTCACTTTCAATTATGTGGATGGTTCATGAACACATGCAAAGAGAATTGCTCATTCATATTAATGACCTGTATATAGATGTTTGCTTATTTTTCTTCCTATCGTGCAGCTGCTTCGGGCAAGATATAATAGTTTTTTTTTGACTGCAAAGCTCAATTTAGGCAAATACCAACAATGACTGATGCAGCAGACTAACAGTTACCAGGTTTTCCTTCCCCAAGGATGAGATCTTTCCTTTTGGTGTTGTGAAAGTACATTTAGCCCAGAATTATGGAGCAGTTTTGCTGTGATGCTTAGTCTAAGGAACTCTTGAACGATTCTGAATTCTAATCACGCACACAAAATTGAGGGGGAAAAAAAAAACCAGAACCTCAGATCACACTTTCACCTCCCTCCGCCACCTGTCGCAATTTTTACACACATTTTATTTTCACTGACAAGGTACATTTCCACATTTTGTTGCTGGCTCTTAGAGGTTTAATTAGGCACTCAGCAGCACTATTTATACACTGACATTTTTCAAAGAGCTGCATGCTCTACATAGCTAATGAAAAAGGTGGCACAACAGCAGAAAAGAACTTAATATTATTCATGGGATGCTGAAAGAGAAAACGGAGCAGTGGATCACATTAATTTCAGAAAATACTATTATTTTTAAACTCATTTAAATGCAAGTCAAACTTACTGAGCATATCATGCTAGAGAGTAACTAACATTTATCTTCTCACTATCATCATAGCAAACAGGCTCAGGTGTGCAGTCAGTCAGAGGGCGGCATTTCCAGTTTGCAGGACCAGGCCATTAACATCAGCTGCCTCTGATGAAGCCTATGCATACCCCAGAGGAGGGGCAGTTCTATCTTGGTGCTGTATTTAATTGGAAAAGTGTTTAATTGCATGCATTTCCATCTTCACAAAAGGTCTTAGGGTTCCTTCATAAGTACATTTTGGATCTCCCAAGAATGAGTCAGTGCTGCCCTAAAGGATATTTCCAAATTCATATACCCCCTGAAGCTGCAGATTTGTGTTTTTCTACCTATGTTTTTTTCTTTTCTTCTCTTTTCTTTTTCTGTGATAATTGGAGACATAAATTAAATTTAGAAATAATAAACTAATGCATAATCATGTTCTTCTGATACCTACTGCAATTTCAGGTTAAGCAAGGAAGAGAATTAAGCGTTTTCACTTAATCTTAAATATTCTGATGCACAAATATCACGCTTGTATGTGATACTTGCAGCTATTTAACATAAACCAGTGAGGTGGGAGCAGGTTGGAACTGCACTGGATGGGCTGTGTCGTACCCCAGCCCTGCTGTGACCCAGTAGGTGAATCATCTGACCCCTCCATGCCTGAATTTTCTTAGTCATCAAATTGTCAAAGATCACTTTCTTTCAGGTGGTGGCAACAAAATCAGTGACCTCATTCTTTCTTTCTTTTTTAAATAATATTATATCACTGCACCAAAACTCTGGAAATCAGCCAAGGTAGTGAAATACACTGTATACACAACCTATGTCTTTGAAGAATAAAAATGATTCTCAGGAGTTGGCAGCGCTGTTCAAGCATCATCCATTGCTTACATTCTACAAGAATGGCTGCTAATTTGGTTGTCACAGCAACCACAACTCTTGCTACCATATTTTCTTCCTCAAGCTCAATTTGTTTATAAAGCTCAAAGTTGTTTCATGTCCCTATGTTATCCTCACAAAAGAAACACAAATTTCTGGCCAGCCAGAAATTTGAAAGTAGAAACAAATTAAGAGAAAGTAGAAACAAATTAAGTAAAAGAGCAGCAACTTACAATAAAAAACATTCTGAATCTTTACTAAACTACCTAATTAGAAATAAAAATATATATTTTTTATGTTTTATAATTCATACTGCAATTATTATATGGGACAATGTATCATTTCGAATGACTATCAATAACTTTTCAAATTCTAAGTTTTAAAGCAGAAGAAAGTAGCCTTAGTGTAGGTTTCTCTTGTACTATTGTACAGCTCTGTATATAAGGACTGCTCACAACAGTTCAAAGGTGTGGTTCATCAAATCCATTATCCTGCCTTCAGTGTGGGCTAACACCAGGTGCTTCACGATTGGACAAAACCTGGCACTTCTGTTCTCCATCTAATACTCATTCTTCTCAGGAAATTGGATCTGAAAAGGGCATATTATAACAAAGGTAGCTGCTGAACCAGAAATCCAGCATGATTTCTGGATATCCAGTATGTTTTTCTTCTTTTTTTTTCCCCCATTAAATCGTATTGATCCCATTTTATGTAACAGAACACAAGTCTTTTATCCTCCCTCCCACTCAAAACTAAGTTCCATTCTTGCAGGGGAGTGTATAGCTTATTGATACTGTAGCTCAAAGTCAAAGCTCCATCTTCCCCCTTTGCTCTTTAAAAATAAAGAACGTATTTTTATATCCCTGTCACACTTCAGGAGTCACAGATTGGAAGTGTGAATAGTGAATTACTGTTATTGGAAGTAGTAATATTTTTCAAATGCAAACAAGTGTGAGAGAATATATTTTTCCTCTTCTTTTCTTAATGAAAGAGTGTCAATAATTTTCTTTTTCTTCATGCTAAAACTTTCCATGTCTGAAATTAAGATATTTCTTTTTATTTTGCATCCATCAATATGCTACCTAAATGGAATAATACAGTTGCATACAGTGTTCAAAGAATGGCATGCGACTTACGTGCATGATGTCTTTGTGATATTTCCAATTATTTTTTCCATTCCTTTCTTTATAAGAGGCTAACACTCTCCCTGCCTTTTTGATTACTGCTGCACACAGAGCTGTTTTCATGCCAGTGTAAGCACAATTTATTCAGAAGGCATCACCTCCACAGGAACTTTAAACCACCCCGTTATCACCTTCTAGTGATCAAAACTTAATCTCATCTGCTATCACGTTGCTTAAGAATTGTCTACCCTGTACACCTGACAGATACATAAACTCATCAGGCAAATGTATTTGGAGTGCTGCTTTGCCATCCTATCCCAGCCTCTTGATTCGTTCTTCCTCTCTCCATCCAAATATTTTATTTAGCTGATTCGGAACACTCTTAATAAAACATTGTGAACATCTAGCTGCCTCAATGGGAAAGACAAAAATTGATGTTCCAGAGTAGGCCAGAGAGATCCTCAAATTGAAAAAAAAAAGTTCAGATATTAAACAGAAGAATGCCTTCTAAATTGTGCCTTCATAGACTTAGGTTAAAAAGTGCTGGAAGAGGATCATTAACTAACATCATTAACATGGAATCACAGAATGGTTTGGGTTGGAACAGACCTTTAAGATCATCTAGTTCCAAGCCCCTGCTATAGGCAGGAACACCTCCCTCTAGACCAGGTTGCTCACAGCCCCATCATGATTTACTCAGTGTCCAAGGGAGGGGGCATCCACAACCTCACTGGGCAACCTGTTCCAGTGTCTCACTTCTCTCACAGAAAAGAACTTCTTCCTGATATCTAGCTGAAACATATTGAAGTATGAGCCCCTATGGAAACAAAGTGAAAGCCTTAGGTTTGAGCCAGAACAGACTTTGTAAAGAGAAATTATAAAAAGAAAAAAAAAAAAAAAAAGTAATCTGGGATCAGGGACCATGAAAAGTTATCCTTTTGACTGACATCCAGCAAGCAAACTATTTTATCATTCACAAAGATGACTTTTACTGCTGCCTTGCTTCTTGTGAATAATTCTAATGATACTGAAGCACCATTTACATACTGCTTTTTGCCTACTACATGAAGCCTGCACATGAAGCTTTACCTTTCTACTCCACTTTCTCAACTGATTTACCTTCTATCAATTGAAGATGTCCTAAAAGGAACACAAAGGATTATTTTAAAAATAAGTACTTCATCTTATGTATACTCAAACTACTGTATAATTATGATGAAATCTACCCTATGTTTTTCAAAACTTATTTCTAGAGCTCTTGTTTAATGAATCTGATAACAATTATTGCTACTAACTATTAGTTTGTTCATACATATGTATACTGACTGTCACTTCCATCTCTGGAATCACTCAGGGTTAGGTAACTATCTGTGATGTGAATTTATATAGAGTAGTCATTCCTGGATGAGATTCTGGCTCCTCTGAAGTCAGCAAAAATTATTGATTCACAACTTTACTTCAAATATCCCCGAACTTCTGCTATGGTACAAGGTAGATGCTGCCAGGCTGTGGAACTAGCCTACTCTCTTCTATGTGACATAAAGAGAAGACCTAACCACTCAGCAAACACCTGTTCAAGTCAGGCATTACTACTTCAAATTAAGCAATGTTTTTGCCAAGATTTGTCTTCAGAGCAGGGCTCCAGCTTTTTACTGTGATGGACTTTCCCACCCTGAGAAGATAGGAATAGAAGGGAGCATGCAACAAAAAATGGTTAGTGGTATATACATTTAAAAGTCCAAACAAGTTTGTCTGGCTCAACCATTCAGCAGTCAATTAGCAAGTAAGAATAGAAAGATTCAGGAAGAAACAGAATAGGTAAAGCAAAAAAGACTAAGGTCAGAATCACTGAAAAATACAGTATGGGAAAAAAAAAAATTCTAGAGGGAAGGTGAGTGAATTTACATTATAAGCAAATGCATTCCAGTAACAGCAGAAGAGCAAATGCAATCAGTACATGTAGCTCTAAATTTAGCCACATACTGATAATAACAGGAGCCATGTATCTCTGGATGGCCACCAGTACCTCCTACACAAGTGGGCAGATTTTAAAATTTGCAAGGTTCTACTAAATTTTCTTAATAAAGGGACGTATGATTTTATCAAATGATAATTTATTGGATGAGAGCATATTACTAATATGCTATATTTAGTAAGCTAGCTTATTTGGAAAAAGGAAGATGTAGTTTATATCAGTACAGAAGGCTAGAAACAGGTAAAAGTAGGCGACAGCCACCAGCACAGTAGAAGCTCGGACTGTTACCTCAGAGTATTCCTTACATAAATTAAGTAAAATGGAAGACAATGTAAGTTTATGGCTACTGTGATTCATAGTGGTAATTTTTATAAGCTGGTAGCAGGGATGGAAGCAGAATCATAATTTCAAACTCATTAACTAGTAGCCCCAGGACCTTTTTTTTCCTAAATGATTATGATCCATCAATGTAATACTACTGTGAAAGAAATATCATCAGTTTTAGCATCCATAATGAAAGGAGACTCTAAAGTTTCATCTAAAATAACTGTTTAACCACCCTGATCAAAAATGTAAAAAAGTACAGAGAAGGTGAAAAAAAGAAGACCTAAAATTAAACAGATTAAATGCACTGGCTTGCCCAGCTCATGAGATAAAACTTCACAGAATATGCTTACTCTCTTATAATACATCAAGGACTTAGGAGTTAAGAGAGAAAAGACAAAGCAAGTTACTTTCAAGCAGACTTGATGAGACAGCTGTATGTAAACATACTCTTTAAGTTGTATTTGTATTGCATACAGACATGATTCTGTAACTGGCTTCTATTAGGCTTGCCTTGTGCAAGAACAGTTTCACTATGGAAACTGCTACTACAAGCACATTCAGCTTGCTGATCTGCAATAGGAGGCAACACTTTGGAATCTAGAAGCTTCCATTTTGACTTTTGCATAATAAGGTTCATCCAGGTTTCCTTCAACATCTCCTGAAAGAAGCCCCAACACCATGACCCAGACACGGCCACCTTTTTACATTCCTAGTGTCACATCACTACATTCCCACCACAAACACACACACTTTGAAATGCAATGGCACACTTAGCAAGGAACAAATTGTGCATATATGTATATCACCATGATAAATTTTTGCCAACTGAATCCTTCACAGCTTAGCATCTTTCCTCAGAATCTTTTCTTCAGTCACTTCTCTCCAACATTTATTTAAATTACCGTGTTGCAGAAAGGTTCCTTTTAACTTTACTGACAGATTTGGTAAAACAGATTATTATTTTCTACTTTTCCCAGCTCAGTCTCTTCAAATGCCTTTAAAATGCTGTTGACTGGCATCAGTAGGAACAAGAATGTAGTACCAAAATATTACAGTTACAACTAATGTTTTATTGTTCACATATACTTCTCTGCTTATGGTATTTGATGAAATTAATATTAGTACAATTTGAGCAAAGCAACCTCTCAGTTCAGTGACTGACAGATATTACAACCTAAATTGTATACTGTACTACAAGTAGAAGGGTTTTATAGAGGAAAATAAACGTCACTCAAGGAAAGCAACTCATAATACTTACCAGTTAAAAGCATTATTTACAAAAGTCAAGTAACCATTACTGGGTTATGCTAGTGCCTTTCAGACACTGTATTTAGCCAATGAAGTAGTCACAAGAAAAGCATGCAGGAGAATGACTTCCTTCCCATGCTGACAAAACTGCTAGTTTATACATTGTACTCCTTCCTGTTGCAAGAAGTTTCTTAATCTTGCTAATCAGCACTTAAGATTGCTTTTGGTTACAGAAGTCTGATGTTAGGCAGGATCTTGCATTCTGAGAATATAAACGCAATCTTGCAGTTATCAATTCTTTCCAACACCTACCAATTTGAAGTATATCCTATTAAAGTTTTTATAAGTTATACAATTTTTATTATCAATGCATTTTCTAGTTGGTGTTGTAATTACTGCTGCTGTGTCATAGCTACGTCCCAACCGGAGCCTAAAGACAAATGAAATGTGCAGGGCAACGCTTGTGTTCCTGCTCAAGACAGTGCCACTTACTAATGAAATACAGTAACACAAGCTCCCCAGAATGAGTATAGAAACAAATGAATATTCTTGTCAGTCTGAAATACTGAAAATAGAAATTCTGCAACATGGATTTACAGCGATAGTAGTAATGATCAAACTTGATGACGCACTTAATGGCAATGATCTATCCAGGTCATTATTTTCAGTGTAGTCTGAACGCTATCAAAGACCACACAGCTTTGGCTGTGTTGGCTCTGTATCCAGCCAACTAAAATTTTTAAGCCCAAATTCAATTTTGAGACTGGATTTTTTCTTCTCCCTAATTTAAGAACTAAAAAAGTTAGCATTTAGCTTAATGTTAACACACTGCAAGTTGAATGGTTTCTCAGTACACACTGGTTTTAAAAAGCACTTCAGCAGTTCCACAAAATACACCATCCAAGAATTTCAGATTTAAATTTTATTTAGACATATCCAGCATGGTACACAACTGCAGATATTTTTTTCCACTTAAGCTGCTGTAAGACTTCAACTCTGCAAGAAAACACACAAGAATTAACAAGTTTAAGAACTTTGTATTACATGTGCATCTAGTAAAACTTATAAAAGTATAATTTAACTTTTATGAAACCATAAGACTGGCAAAAGAATTACACAGGTGATATGAATGACTTTGCAACTTATTCCAATTAAGATTTCATTGATAATTATTTCCTTCCAAAAACTAGCTCAGCCAACCCAGCTCCTCAAAAAAAACAAAAAACCCACATTTCTCAGATTAGAAATAACTGGTGCTATGAATTCTGTAAAGTGGAATAAATTCAAAATAAACTAAAACAGCCCTCCACTGTGGCATGCTTTCAGAACAGAAACAATGGCTGAAGCATGTTTGGTCTATCAGTATCATTAGCAAGCACCAGTTACCACAGCACCTGATGTTAATTTCCTTATTTTAAGTGCACTCCGCACCATGTCAATGTTGTGATTGTTCTGAAATGGCTGAACTGAAGCTGAAGATTTTTGTTTTCTGCTGAGTTTTATCTGGCACATCAGAAAGCGTTTACAGTATCACAGATTCTCATACTGCTTCGTTCACATCATATATGCCAGATATCTTTATATATTATGTGATGTACAGCTTTGTTTTGTCAAAGATGGCTATTTATTTTACAGCAACAACCAGTGAAGCTCACTACCAGTTAGACAAGCTGCAGGCTATAAAGGCTATAATCAAGGAGGCTGACATTTGGGGATTTAAGATTCACATATCAATGACTTCAGTACTCCAGTAAAGCTAACTGAAGCCCATGCATCATTTCAGTTTAAATGGAAGTGCAAACCACAAACTGATATAAGTAAGAAGACTGTGAGATGCTGTAAATGAGGTTAGACTCTTCCATCCTCAGATTAGTTCAGTTTCTACTATGCTAGAGCACCAAAATCATTTACCCACTAAGTGTACATACGATTTTTCCCCTTCATTTCTTAAGAAGCTGATGTCTGACAATAAAGAAAGGAGCAGCAAATCCACTTCCAAAGAATGCACACATCACTGCCAGCAACCGCCATTTGTTGTCCACAGAAAATGGAAGGTTCTAGAAAAGAAACATAAATGTTTGTTCTGCAATCAATATAACACACCTTAATTACTTCTTCAGTTGCATGACAATAGTAAGAAGCCCAGAGCACTAACACAAGAACTACAACTGATAATAAAAATGAATCCCCCAACCATTACCCCCCTCTTTTCATGTCTAAAGACCCAGTCAGTCATTACAGTAGCATGGATATGACCTCTGGAAGTTGTTTTGTCCAACACCCTTCCAATTCATACATAGGCCAAAGGAAACTGGCCTGCTCAAAACCTTGTCCAATCAACTGTAAATGTCCTAAAGTCCATTGCTTACTATACAGGCCCCACAACATCTCCATGCAACCTGCTTTAATAGTTAACCATCTTTGTAAGAAAAACTGTATTTCCCAAGGTAAGTATAAATCTAGTTTTTAGATAAAGAATTCAGGAGAACCCTTGGAGCATAATGGCACATCAGAAAGCGTTTACAGCATCAGCGTTTCTACTCATACTGCAGAGCTCATCATCTGTACCATAGAAGGCTACAGAGAAGGACACTGAAGTCACTGCAGCTTGCTTTGCTGCAGTCATTAACAGCAGTACAATGAAATTGCACAGCAACTGCACTAGAGAACAGGCAATGGGACAACTACAACTTGACTATTCAAGGCCTGCAAGCCCAATTACATACAAAACTCCGTAGATGATGGGACACGCTCACCTTCAGCAAACCTGCCACATGTCGGGCCTGAACCTGACCCCACTTGTGCTTCTGGCCATACCAGGCCTGGACCGCGCCCTATGCTGCACTGAGGGCACCTGATTGACGAGGCCAAGACACCCTGCTAAGCCTGCCCGCGGGCTACCAGCGCCGCGTCTTTCCCGTCTCCTGCTTTCCTTCCCTACCTGTTCTCCCTCAGACTACAACCGACAGCTGCCCGATCTCCCTCCTTCCCTTCCCCCGCTTTCTCCTTCCCCTCCAGGCCCATTCCTGCCCGCAATCATCAGACCGTCCCGCAGCACTAAGACCTCCTTCCCGCACAGTACCTTCCCAGGCCCATCCTCGTAGTGGGTCCTACGGAGGACGGAGGTGGTGAATCTACGGACGCCAGCAGCCAGCATGGTACCGACACGGAACACAGCGGCCTCTCCCCTGTACGACCTTCCCGCAGCACGCCTGGCGCCCTCTGGGACTGACGGAAGTGACGACACAGAAGAAGCTACCGCGCACTCAGGGGCATGATGGGAGCTGTAGTTATTCGCAACAAAATCACGTGGTCCTGAGCGGCAGCCTGCGATTGGACGCGCTCCGGGCCTCGGAGGCGGGGTTATGCCGCCCGCGTCCTCCACGAGCGCCATTTTTATCGCTGTGGGGGAGGGTGGAGGGCATGAAGTGGTTCTCTTAGGTGTGGGCGGAGCGATGCGAGGGAGCCCCGCCGTTGGTGAGTTGGGGGCAGTTGCACGCACGTTTAGTATTTCCAGCTGCTACCGGTATATTTTGGCATATTTTGCTATATTTTACTTTGAAAGTGACACTTGAATTCTGGCACTACAAAATAAACATACAAAGAAAACCAAACTCATTCGGGTTTGGAAAAAACAGAGGTTTTTTTCTTTTTTTTTTTTTTTTTTTTTTTTTTTTTTTCTCTGTGTAAGGAAAGAAATGCAAACACGACGCCACGCTCATTTACATGACACGTTTGTGAAGGTGGGCTGACTGATCTCAGCCGTGAGACGTAGCTCCATGCGTTCCTAGCTGCAAAGTCGTTTCTGGGAGGTAGAATAAGGCATAAATAGATACTGCATTTGCCACTCAAAGAAATTTTAAGTGGGAATGTAGCCCAGTCATTAGTAATTCTTTTTTTTTTTTTTTTTTTTTTTTTTTTTTTTATTAAGTTCATAGATTTCTCTTATTGATTGTGAGTATTATCAGGTTGTGGCTGTTCTTTTTGTTGCAAGACCAAACAGCCCTTGTGCTGCATGCATCACAACAACAGTGACATTCAACCTAAGGAGGTTGTGAGTAACAACACAAATGATTCATTTAAATCTGGCCTCTTCTTTTTTTGAGTGCTTCATTACTCCTTGACCATTAATTAGCAATACAGATCTCTTGCACACATTTTTCCCATTTAGTAGTGGATTTAGTTGTTATTTAGTTAGTCATGTTTCAGATTTTTTTTCCCACTGCCTAGTTTTGTTTTTGATTTTATGTATAATAGTTTGCAATTCTTTTTGTTTTCTTCATTTGCTAACTGTGAAGTGTTTTGGAAGATGCTTTCCTCTTTTTGCTAACTTACGTTGCTGCTTAGCTCAACCAAATCTCTTTTTACAGATTCCTAATTGTAATTAATTCTGCAATGGTACTTTAATTCTTTTATGGTAGTCTGCTTGCCCTCGGTGGTCACCACGCCACAGGAGGATACAATTCATGGTATTTTCCCTTTTTAACATGTTGTTCTTTTTAGGCAGCTCTCTTCTGGCAATGCGTAGTGTTTGTTGTTGCTGAGTTGCTGCTGAGTAGAGGTGTGAAGATCAGCATAGCACAGCAGATCCTCAGCAATGTGATTTTGAGCTGAGCCAAGATCTTTCATATCTCTCAGGACCAGGTAAACAGTTCCTTTTTTTCTTGTCGTCTCCTAGGCAGCAAATGTACGAAAGCCATCATTAGCGCTGTTTAAAAATGTACAAGTCTACTCAGGGATAATTTTAGTCAGTTCAGTTGCAGTTCTTGTCCTAATGCTACTGTAATTATTTATTTATTTATTTATTTATTTTCTTTGGCATAGGGCAGACAATGTTGTCCTGCTGGTAGGGTGACTCAGTGATACTTTGCAGTTAATGTATTTTGACCTCCCAAGCATACGCGTTTTGTGTTGCTCAGTAAGGCTATTACTTTCAAGGATAGATACTAAGCAGTCTGCAGTAGAAGATATTAATCACTGTCAGAGTTTAGCCACTATCTTTCATATGTATACTGAGTTATGATACTACATTGTTTTCTTGATTGACTTAATTCTGAGAAGTTTGTGATAGAGTTAGGTGCTATTTACTTTAAGGTTTATATTGGATATATCCACACAGATTTGTTTTAGAAAGGACAAAAGATTCAGTTTCTTGACTTTCAGATATTCCAGATATCTTCTACATGACTTCTACAATGATACAGTTAATAGGCTGTTATTAGAAATACTACTTTAATCCTAGAGCTGGTATCTTGCAGATCTTCTCTATGCACGCATAAATCAATGTGAATTTTCAAGAGGAATTTCACAACTGGTGAAGAAATTTGTACAACTCTCGCTATGCTTTCAAAATGCGTACTAAGAAATGAAGTGCCTCAGCCCACTAAAAGGCTACAGTCATGCTATTCAGTCCAGGATTTGAGAAAACAATGCACTTAGAGTTTAGAGAAATAGACTCAATTGCCTTTTTGGCACAGGAAAGAAAGAAACTGCCTCTCAAACTATTAGAAGTATGATGGATAGTAATTATAGTGAGGATAATCAGGTGGCAGAATGGATTATTACTATCTAGGTAGCTAATGTTCCACTGGGTGTCTTTGTAAAAACACTGTCTAACTCACATACAATGGTAGGGCTTGTAAAAGGAATTACAGGGTGAAATTTCCTGGACTGTGAGTGAGAGTCAGAACAGATGATTACAGATGGTTTTTAAATCTACAAATCTCCGAACCTAGTCTTTCAATGCCTATCCAGCTTTCTATATCTACAGTTCTTTTCTTCTTTTAAGAAATCTATTAATATAATTGCTTAGATTTCTAGGGTTATCTTTATCTTTAATAATGTATTGCATATTTCTGCTTTTGAATATGATTTGCTGATAGATTATCTCAGGTAGTTCTTTCTTACTGCCATTCACTTTTCAACTGAAAAAAATTTATTTTCTTGAACTGTAAGGAAAAATGTAAGTAAGAAAAAAACAGCAGGTAACTGAAGTAGATAATTTTGAGTGCTTGGCTTTTGTGATCTTGAAGAACGAGGCACAGAAGCTTATCATGGCATTCAGATATAGAGATAGCACTAAGGAACAGGTCGTAATGTTTTCTTCAGTCTTGTTTTAAAAGTTAAAGAAACAGATTTTGTTCAGTACTGGAATTGTATGTGGTTAAACTGTATGCCCTTCATTGAAACATATTAGTATGTATTCCCAAATTTTTAGCAGTATTGCTGATGGAGATCTCAGATTACAAATGAACTGTTGTGTAAGGCATGTATGAGTATAGTTTATATAGTAATTAGTAGATTATAGTAATTTGTCTTACGTATGTGTAACAGGCCTATTTCTTAGTAAAGTGAATATTCTGAAATTGAAAAATATATATCAAATATAAAATGAATAGTACTATTAAAATAACATGGGAATCGTCAACTGAAAGCTGAAGTGACAGTATGCAAAGTGTCAGAAACACCTAAATTTTACACAATCAAAGTTTGAAAACCTAGGAGTGAAAGGAGAGAATGTTTTAAAAAATTATTTCTTTATGAAGTTATTTTCTTATTCTTCTTAAAAGTACACATGGGTCATTGGATAGCGAGGTAGAGTAGCAACTGGAATGTTGTGGAAATGGTTACAATTCTGTTGTAGGTACTGGTGATATAAGGATCTTTGTGGGAGAAGGTCACTGGGAGGAGTAGCATCTTCTATTGTTTTGTTATGGGCGTAGTTCTTAAAAGTAGCTAAGCTTTCAGAAATACAAGTTCTCTTTCAGGTCTGAAACTGATGGAGTAACTTCTGAAGACACACACAAACAAAACAATTTTTGTAAGACAAAGTTCAAAGAAAACCTTTTTTTTTTTTTTTGTGAGGTGTTTTTTGAGTAAATAATTTCACAGAATCAGTTCACTATGTACCAGTGAATCTTACATTGGCCTACAGAAAGGTGTGGAACATCTGTAAAAATTGGAAACTGGAAATGATGGTGATGGAATTCGTGCATTTATTTGTGCATGTTTGAGTTAAAATTGGCAGAAAGTTTTGGTGCTGAATACGATGATCTCTGGAGGTCCTTTCCAGCTCCTACAATCCTGTGATTCTGTGATTTGGGATTAGGACATATGAAAATTATTATATACACAAATTTTTTATTTTAATTGAGTTCCAGATTTTTAATGTCCAGTGCAGTTATAAATTTTAGTTTTCCATTTCCTTGATGACACTGAAGATGTTGCTGTGGTAGTTGTTAAAATATTTTGTGATTTCATATATTTGAGTTTATTGTAGTATCTTATGATTCTGTGATCTTGTAAGCAAGAGGATAAAATCACAGGGATTTCTTTCTGTACTGCAGTATCTCTACGGGCAAAAGTTTCCCTGACTCTCCACTATGAGGTGCCTTTTTTTTCTTTTTCATTAGTCATTACTTCACAGATGCTGCTCACTTTTTCCTTTAGAACTGCACGTTAACAACATCTTACAATTAACATATGCAGTTAAGATTACTGTTTTCAATGTGAGTTGAAATAATTCTGTTTCTCTGTTTGTTTGAAACCTGAGAGGGAGTCTGCATCTAAATTTGATCTGTTTGCTCTGATGTACTATTAGGATTGTAGGGAGAATTAGCCCAGTTAAAATATAATTCATATTCTTAAATCATGCTGAAGTGCCAGTATGCACAGCAATCTGTTTCATAAGCAAAAATGAGTGACAGTAGCATCTGTAGAATTAAGAATGTAAAACTCCCTATTTGCTATCATAGATATCACAACACAATTAATTTATGATTAGTTGAGAACCATTCTAATTGCTTGCATTTTGAACTATCTTTGAACAGCATCACTGTAGATAAAACCTGTGAATGAAGAACTGTTTCTGGAGATAGGAATTTTTGGGAACCCTGGCATATTTACCTTAAACTTACTTGCAGGTGTAATGGTCAATTTACATAGCTGGTAATAGCCAAAATTGTCTTTACTTTTTCTGCCTTATTAGTGCTCGTTTTTCACATAGTGTATCAAAGCATTTCTGGATGAAATTTCTTTTTTTCATCAGATTAAGTTGAAGCAATCTTACTTTGCTTCTCTAGTATTGTAACAGGGCAGTATATATTCATTATAGTAGTTTAAATTTTTGATATACTGGGCTGATTGAAAAGTCTGCTGGAATCCATAAATGCTGTTGAGTTTTGAAGCTGGTCTTCAACCTATCTGGTTATTTTATTTTATTTTATTTTATTTTATTTTATTTTATTTTATTTT